>NW_017731953.1:674158-692053 GCF_001890085.2 Hipposideros armiger
AAGACACTGAAGAAAGAAATAAAAGAAGATACAAACAAATGGAAAAACATTCCATGCTCATGGATAGGAAGAATTAATATAGTTAAAATGTCCATATTGACTAAAGCAATATATAGATTCAATTCAATTCCTATCAAACTACCTAGGGCATTTTTCACAGAAATAGAAAATATAATCCTAAAATTTATATGGAACCAAAAAAGACCCTGAATAGCCACGGCAATTCCGAGAAATAAGAACAAAGTCGGGGTGATCACGCTTCCAGACATTAGAACATATTACAAGGCCACAGTAATCAAAACAGTTTGGTACTGACATAAAAATAGGCATATAGATCAATGGAACAGAATAGAGAGCCCAGAATTAAATCCAGGTATATATGGGCAGTTAGTCTATGACAAGGGAAGCAAGAATTTACATTGGGGTAAAGATAGTCTATTTAATAAATGGTGCTGGGAAAACTGGACTGACACATGCAAAAAATTGAAACTGGACCACCTCCTTACACCATATACAAGAACAAATTCAAAATGGATTAAAGACTTAAATATAAGACCTGAGACCATAAAACTCCTAGAAGAAAATACAGGGTCTAAATTTGCAGACATTACCCTGAGCAATATTTTTACTGATACATCCCCACGGGCTAGGGAAGTAAAAGAAAAAATGAACAGATAGGACTACATCAAACTTAAAAGTTTTTCACAACAAAAGAAACCATCAATAAAACAAAAAGGAAGCCTACTGAATGGGAGAAGATATTTGTCAATGATATATCTGATAAGGGGTTAATATCCAAAATATATATAATGCTCATGCAACTCAACACCAAAAAAACAAACAACCCAATTAAAAAATGGGCAGAGGATATGAAGAAACATTTCTCCAAAGAGGACATACAGACAGCCAACAGGCATATGAAAAAATGTTCAACCTCACTTAGCATCAGGGAAATGCAAATAAAAATCACAATGAGACACCATCTCACCCTGGTCAGCATGGCTATCGTCAATAAATCAACAAACAACAAATGCTGGTGAGGTTGTGGGGAAAAGGGAACCCTGGTGCATTGCTGGTGGGACTGCAGGCTGGTGCACCCACTATGGAAATCAGTATGGAGGTATCTCAAAAATCTGGAAATGGAACTACCTTCTGACCCAGCAATCCCACTCTTAGGTATTTATCCGAAAAAACCCAAGACATTAATCCGAAAAAATATATGCACCCCTATGTTCATTGCAGCATTATTCACAATAGCTAAGACTTGGAAACAACTGAAATGCCCATCGGTAGACGACTGGATTAAGAAACTTTGGTATATTTACACAATGGAGTATTACTCGGCTATAAAGAAGAAGGAAATGGTACCATTTGCAACAATATGGATGGAACTATCAGAGAACATTATGCTAAGTGAAATAAGTCAGTCAGAGAAAGACAAATACCATATGATTTCACTTATACGTGGATTCTGAGGAACTGAATGGATGGGAGACGTGGACAGAGATAGTCTCAGAGACACAAAGGAAAAACTGAGGGTTGTTAGTAGGGAGGGGGTGGGGATGAAGGAGAAGGGGAAGGGATGAGACAATACAAATTGGTAACTACAATATGGCCTCAGGGATAGAAAAGACAGTCTAGGGAATATCATCAATAATGTAGATATTTCTTGGGGGGCCAGATGGACTCATGTCTGGTGGGGGAGACCACTTCATGGTCGGTGTGGAGGCGTGGCCACCGCAATGTATTTCTGAAGCTGATGTTGAATAATATTGTATGTCAACTATAATTATATATACATATAGTCACGGGACATGGAGTAGAGAGTAGGAATAGAGTCAATGAAATTGTAATAGACAAGCATGATATTGGGGGTGGGAGAGCAATACATGGGGGGAAGGGGGTTGTTACTTTGTGAGGGTGAAAAGGATAACTATTGCATTGTTCTGTACACCTGAAACTAACAATAAAAAAAATTTTTAAAAATTTACAAAGAAAAATAAATAAATAAAAATAAAAATTAAATTAAATTAAAAAAATTTAAAACCCAATATTTGAAAAGAAATGATAAAATGGGTTAACTTTTAGAAAGGCTAAACTGGAAAAAATATAAAGAAAACACAAATTACCCTTATAAGAAATTTAAGAAGTGAACGTTATTAAAGATTTTACAGTCATTCAAAATATTATAGGAGGATAGTATGAACAATTTTATGCCACAGCATTTGAGAATTAAAATGAAATAAAAAACTGTCAAAAACGCACCTTCTCATAACTTATATTAATATGATATAGAAAATTAAAAGTCTCATATCTGTTAAAGAAATCGAATCTGTAATGAAAAATCTCCCCACAACTAAAAATCCAGGTCCAGATAGATCCACGATGAACTGTTGCAAACATTAAAAGAAACAAACAAACAAAAAACCCCACTAACTTTTTTATGTGGCCAACATATTCAGATAGTAAAATCTGTCAAGGATAGTACAATGAAGAAAAATTATAAGCCAATATTAATAGAAACATAGGCATAAAGACCTTAAATATAGTAATAAATTGAACTCAGGAAAGCATAAAATCATAAAGATAAAAAAATCAGAAAGTATTCCTAAACTTGACCTAAATGACCTATATTGAATCCTACTTCCAACACAACAGAATACATATTCTTTTAAAGGACATATGAAACATTTAACAAAATAGATTATTATGATGGTCAACAGACCAAGTGGGATATTTAGTCAAATATGGAAACTTGGTTTTATACACAAACACAAAATACAATCAATGAGAGATGTACTTTCAATTTGGTAGAATAAACTCCTACCAGATAAATCCACCCAGAGATAACAACTATAATTACGGAACAAAATACAACTAACTAGAGGTGCTGGAGAATGAACAAAAAGTAAGCCAATTCTGGAGGCAATTTAAGATTGGGAGAAGGATACCATGGGGTGAATTCCCCTTTTCTATAACATGTAGAGTAAGAGGCTGTATTTATGCCCTATTTAGGTTAGTTAAAACTCCAGTACAAAACTGTAAGATTTTTAGGCTATAGAACCAGAGGACAAGTTCAAAGTGACCATAGCTTTGGAATCTCAGAAAGAAGAGAAACAGGAAGCCCTAAATTTTCTATATAAACTTTGATCAAATCTCTAGTTGAATTTGATAAAATCCAACATCCATATATGATAAAAACTCTCAAAAATAGCAATAGAAAGAAATATATTCATTATAATAAAGGGAATCTATCAAAATACCTACAATTAACATCATACTCAATGGTGGCAGTCTGAAATCTTTCCTCCTACAATCAATAACATTGCAAGGCTGTCCACTCTTATTACTCCTATTCAACATTGAACTAGCTATGATCTCCAATACAGCAGGGCATGAAAAAGGAACTATAGGTATACAAGTTGAAAAGTAAGAAGAAAATCTTTATCTGCAAACAACATTATCTTTTATGTAAAAAACTCTAAAGAATATACTTTAGAAATTACTAGAACTATTAAACAAGTTTAGCAAGGTCGCAAGTTACAGGATTAATATTTTTAAAAATCAATTATACTTCTCTACACTAACAAAATAATTAAAAAATAAAATTAAAAAACTATCCCAATCACAATAACATTAAAATAATAAGATACTGATGAATAAATTTAATAAAAATAGTTCAAGAACTATACACTGAAAACTTTAAAACACTGCTGAAAGAAATGAAAGAAGACTTAAATAAAATGAAAATATGCCATATTCATACAGTGGGAGATTCAATATTTTTGAAAAAGCAGTGCTCCATAAATTGAGCTACAAATTCAAATTTCAGCTATACTCAAGTTTGATATAGACTCTACACAATAACTATCAAAATCCCACTAGTTTTATTTTGTAGTAAAAAGTAGATCTTAAAAATTATATAGAGATGCAAATAGCCTAGTTTATCTAAAACAATTTTGAAGAAGAAGAAAAAAGTTAGAAGAGTTACACTACCTGATTTCCAAACATACTATAAAGCTATAATAATCTGGACAAGGTAGTTCTGGCATAAGGACAGACATGTAGACCAATAGAACAAAATGGACAGCCCAGAAATAAACTCACATTTATGGCCAATTGACATTTGACAAAGGTAACAAGATAATTTAATGAGAAAAGAATCTAAAAAAATAGAAAAACTATCCACACACGAAAAATAAATTTAGATGTACCTCACATCACACATAAAAATTAACTGTAAATGGGTCACAGTCCTACATATATAAAACTATAAATTTTATAGAAGAATATGTAGGAGAAAATCTTTGTGACCTTGGGTTAAGTGGCAAAATTAAAACCACCAAACCAATAAATAGTATTTAGTAAGAGTTTATTGTGCATATAAAACAGCTCACAGGGCAGGTCGAGTGGCTAAGTTGGTTAGGAGTGCGAGCTCTAAGCAACAGCATCCCCCGTTCAATTCCCATGTGGGCCAGTGAGCTGCGCCTGAGCTGAGCTGCCACTGAGCTGCCAACAGGTGGCAGGATGGCTCAGTGGTTAGAGCGTGTGCTCTTAGCAACAAAGTTTCTGGTTCGGCTCCTACATGGGATGGTGGGCTATGCCCACCCGCCACTAAGATTGAACACAGCACCTTGAGCTGAGCAGCCCTGAGCGCCAACGGGGCAGCCGGATGGCGACTGGATTTGGACCTGAGCTAGCTCTGCCTTCCACAAATAAGAACAACTTGGCTGTTCTTCTTCCCCAATTCCCCAATAAGATCTTTAAAAAAAAACCAGCTCACAAACTGGGAGCTTTCAAATTTAAAATTGAAGCTCAGGGGCATGATGTTACAGGATGGCTTATAAAGTGAAAATGTGAAAACTGACCTTTAAAATGATTGGTTGTTACAATGGGGGGGGGGTTCCATATGGCAAGGGATTGGCTAAAAGTGATTATCTTATACCATTTTTTAGGAAGATGACTTAAGTTTCTCTTATGATTTATCAGAGGCATTTACATAAAAAGAAGCCCAAACTATTTCACTTGTTTTACTAAATTAAGTTAAATTCAGTTTTACTTATGTGATTTAAATGATTTTGTCTGTTCAGGGAATTTTTAAGACTGGTCTCCATTTTGCATTTAATTTTAACACAGGCAAGAATTTTAAAGCAGCTATTATAACCATACTCAGGAACATAAAAATATTCTGATAATAAATGAAATATTAGGAAATCTTAATAAAGATATAGAAACTATGTGAAAGAAACTAATGAATCCTAAAAGTGAAAAATGAAATCTCTGCAATTAAAAATAAAGTCTTTGGATAGGCTTAGCAAAAAATATATATATTTAACAGAGGGAACAGTGAAATTGATACAAGAATAGAAATTATTCAACTGAAAAAAACAGCCCCTCTCCTCCCAAGAAAAAAATTAGAAGAAAATGAACCGAGATTCAGAGAACCCTGGGACAATATCAAAAGGATCTAACACATGTATAATTGATCCCATAATGAAAGAATGTGTCAAAAAAAATACTACAAGGTGTGACCCAAAAATACGGTGAATGTTTAAATTTAAAAAAAAAAATTATCTGTTATCTCTATTTTTTTTTGCTAAGCCTATCCAAGGATTTTTTTCTTTTTGCAGCGATTTCATTTTTCAGTTTTAAAATTCATTAGTTTCTTTCTCTTGGTCCCTGTATCTTTACTAAGATTTTCTAATATTTAATTACAGTAAAAGACACATTGCCATTAACCGCCCTCACTTTGAACACATTTATCCCATCATTCTTGAAACTTTCTGAAGCAGTTCTGGAAGTCCTGTTTCGTTGAGTGTCTCTAGTTGCGCTGTCATACCTGCCTTGATGTCCTGAATTAATTAAAAACATTTTCCGTTCATGTAATTTTTACTTTGGGGAAGAGCCAGAAGTCACAGGGTGCCAGATCAGGTGAATAAGGTAGATAAGGACACACCATAATGTTTTTATTTGACAGAAATTGCCACACCAGCCGCAATGTGTGACACTGAGCATTGTCATGATGGAGGATAAAGACACTCATGAAGGAGGGCTTCCAGAGCTGCTTCAGAAAGCGGCAAAAACATTGGGATAAGTGTGTTTGAAGTGAGGGGGAGTATTTTGAAGGGAATTAATGGCAATGTGTCTTTTACTGTAATAAAATATTTTTTACTTAAACATTCACTGTATTTTTCGATCACCTTGTATTTTATGAAATAACAGTCAAAATTTTCCAAAATTTGATGAAAGGCATAAACATAGGGAGTGAAGAAGCTTGGTGAACCATGAACATGATGAAGCTGTGTGTAGGCACCTCATAGTCTAATTGCAAAAACCAAAGAAAAAGATAAAATCTTGAAAGCAATAAAAAAAATGACATAATTATACATGGAACAATGATTCAAATAATCACAGACTTTTCATCTGAAACTATGGAGGCCAGAATTTCATGAAACAATTGTCTCCAAGACGTTGAAAGAAAAAAAGTGTCAAACCAGAATTCCATTCACAGCAAATATATCTTGCAAGAATGAAGATGAAATAATAACATTTTCAAATAAAACTAAGAAAATTTGTCACCTAGTATATTTGCTGAAATGCTAAATAAAATTCTTCAGAGTGAAGGGAAATGATACCCGATGAAACTTCAGATCTTCCGGAAGGAATAAAAATACTTGGAAATGTAAATACCTGGGTCAATGTATCATTTTCCCACTTAATCTCCTTAAAATACTCCTAGGTGTTTAGGCCAGAAATTATAAAATTGTTTTGTATTTATAATTGATGTAAATGCAACACATATGAAAATTATCACATAAAGGATTGACTGGGAATAAAAGACATATATGCTTAAATGGTTTCTATACTTTTATGTGAACTAGTATATTATTAACTCTAAATTGAGGTAAAAAGTTAAGGGTATACATTAACCCACAGAGCAACCACTTTATCTGGGATTATAGTCTCCTAAAAAGCAAAACCTGTGTTTTATTCACCTTTCATCCCTGAATCACTCAGCACAGAATAATGAATCTAATGAAAATGAATATAATGAAACATTTGTTAAAATGTTTTAAATCAACTCCTTTTAACTAGCACACTTGCTCACAGCTGAGTTATGCCTCTACGCTTAGTACAATGACATATAGTAAAGGCAACATAAATTCTTTATTACTGCTATTATTATTTTCTTAATAATGTCTTTGGAACATAATAATGTCCTGGGTCACAATTTCTGAATTATCAAAGAATAATAAATTCACATTTAAGGGCACAGGTATAGAGTGCCCAGACATAGGTTTTTGAGTTTCACTGACTATGTGACCTCTCAATTTATTTATGTCAAGTGAGATAATGATAAAACTCACTTTACTGAGCTATTGAGAAGATTAAATAAAAATTCATGTATATTGCTTAGTATAGCATTTGGCACCAAAAAAAAGAAAAAGCACTCAAAAAATACAAGGTGCACTTATTAAAGGCAGTTTTTGCGTTGTAATCCATGGGTAATCACATACACCAACTCTGTACTATCAGAATATCTGACTAACCAGAACATCCATTCCCCAGCCTTGGTGGGTCGCTGTGTTATATAACTCCACCGTGTTATGAAAGCTTCCATATTTTCAAACTATTTGTGTCCACAAATAAAAAACAAGATGCGCTCTACCATCCTGTCATATGAAATGATTAAAACACCGATCAACAATCTTTTGCAAAATCCTTGGGACCTGATGCCTTTCGGAACTCAAAACTTCTTCGATTTAAGAAAGTTGCGGCTATCTCATATAACAACCCCAGGGGGTCTGGCAGTAGCTCTTAATCAGGCACATCAATAACTCTTCAACCATACATATAAATATTCACACAAAGTAGGATAAACGAAGTCTATAAATTGCCACGGGTCAGTTCATGTGAGATCTTACCACTTAATGAGTTTGCTACAATATGTGCCATTTTTTCCAGCTTTTCAACTTTAGAATTACAAATGAGGGATTGTGAACCTATGATAGCAAACACTTAAATTGCATTTATCATGAGCTAGGCATGGTCTAAATGCTTTACATATCAACATATTTGATCCACAACAAGCCTAGCAGGTAAATGCTATAATTAGCTTCACTTTACAAATAAGGAAACTGAGGCACAAAGACGTTAAGTAATTTACCCCAAATTATATACCTAATAAGATGTGGGATCAGGATTCTGTTCAAGAACTTATTCCTTAACTACTCTGCTATGCTGGCTCTCTGAAATCTAATTTAAGTGATAACTATCTGTAAAGCAACACATTTAAAGGTCACCCTAAAAAACAATTTCTAAATTCAGCTTGCTATCAGTCAATGGGACCATTAGGACTGTAGAAAAACTCCCGTGCTCTATGTGCATTTTTACACTGTGAACAGAAACCAAAAACTTGACTCAAAGTATCAATATGTACAATATTCACCAATATGTACCAATAACCACTTTTTTTTCTCTCTCTCTGCTATGCCGGCAGGGAAAGAAATAGCAGGGAGTGAGAAATTGGTGGGGGAGTTAAGCAGAAGGGAAAAATAACATGTGAAAATCAATAGAATCCCAGTGGGTAATCTTTTGTCATCCCCATGTGTTCATCCTCTTCCTTGAGAGAACAGGGTGGCATGTTGTCTGGGCTTGACTAGAAGTCATATTGCTGCAGATCTCCTAGGTCTCCTTTGGGGAATTATATAACAGTCACATTAAAATGCTAGTTATTGATTTAGAACATTTCTCACCTCTGATTCACTCAATATATTAAATGCGGCTTGAAAAGCTTTAGCAGAATTTTCTATAACTTAGATTCAACTACAAATATACAACGGCTTCTTTGAGGCCCCTAGTAACTGTAGCAAATTATTACCTTTTCTTTAAAAATCAAGTGATGAGCATTTTCCAAATTAGATTTCTTTATAGGTTTATAGCAATCATACTCTGTCCAAATATCTTCTGTTTAGGAGATTGGCTTTGCAATCTAGGACATTAGCGTTGAAAATGCATTGTTTTAATGAGATGTTTTGATTGTTCATCAAAGAAACAGGTATTCATTTTGTCCCTTGTCATCCTGGATATAGTCAAACCTAGGCAGTGTCTGAAGGTTGAAGATTACCTTAATTACATGTATATACTCCTGTTGAAAAACAATCTGCCTTATTTTATACTCTTGTTTTCCTATTCTCATTCCATGCCCTGGACCCCTATGTAATCACAATGTTGGCTCTTACATTTGAAATACAAGTTTAGTGAGATGAGATTTGATTCTCCTCGTAAAAATGTTGGTTCACTGTGATGTTGTATTTATGATATTCAGAGCACAGACAGAAGGGAAAGAAGTCTAAGACTCAAAGGGCCCAAGAAGTTACTTAGTTGTAAAAAAATGTGAACTGGCCCCATCGTGAAAGGTCTGAAAAACTACTGAGAACATAACAGTAAATGAATGACCAGACCCCGGCCTCGGATGCCATCAAGGAGTATTTGAAAACAAACAAAAACTTAAGATAAAATGGGCAAAAGTGGAAAAGGAACCAAACTATAGAGATGAAACTTTCAAATAACGCAGTAGCCCTATTATCTCTCTCCCCCAGGGCAGAAAGACCATCACTGCTGCTGTGGGACAGTGAAGTATTCTCATTGCCTAACGGAAACAATCTCCTCTCTCGTGGGTGATCACAGCAAGGGTAAGTGCATCAGGGAGAGAGACTGCCCGCGGGGATGTCTGCACACCAGGCGCAAAAGAGCTCTTCTCTGGGTTTTACCAAGACAATCACATTAAGGGAAGAGAAACTTTCAATCAACTAGGAAGAAAAGGTGATTACCCCAGAAGTCGTCTTTTTTTCACCTAGATCCGATGAAACATCACGGGTGAAGAAGAAGAAGGAAACGAGCATCTGCATATCACAGTGGCCGAGGCACCTCGATGGGACCTCTGTTCATATGATCACATGTAATAAATACTGAGATTTAGATTTCTTCTTCCCTCATTTTACTGATGAGACTAAAGGAGAGAAGCTGAGTGACTGGTTCACCATCGTTCGGTTAGTAAATGATAAAACGGGATTCAAACACAGGCCTGTGTGACTTGAAAGCATATGCTCTTCCCACTGCATTCAGAAAACTGAGCCTCCCAACGAACAGGTTCCCTCCTTCGAGCCTCTCTTCTGAGAAAAAGAGCTCATTCCTTCCTTCCTTAATTGAGGCAGGAATTCTCCTTCACACCGGACCGCCCTTGCCTCCCCTCAAGCAGAGATGCCTCTTTAATCCACTGTTTTCCTTTGAGCATCTTCAGGGAACCCCATCTACGAAAACACTTGGGACTGGGAACCAGCAAAGCCAGGACAAGAGGCCAAAATCCTTTTAAAATGGGCTTTTGAAATGGAGGGAATGGACATTGTTTTTGTTTGTAATACAAATGAATCCTGGCAGTTTGGGTTCAAGGTCTATTCCAGATCATTCCTCAAAATGACACCTGTGTACCCAAGGGCCAGTTTTGTCCTAGAATGCCTGGACCACAGGCCTCCTCAGTGGACACTGCTCCCCAAGGAAGTTTGCGCCCGGGGATGGGGAATGTGAAAGTGGACAGGTCCTCTACTGTCTTCATTTGCCTTCACACCAGACTTTACTGAGCAGGTGAGGGAAAATTGAAGTGAACGTGGGGAAAGAAATTTGAAACCACAGAATAAATATGAGTTTTCTAACAGTCCAGAGGCCAACCAGACACAATCTACAGCAGAGCTTAATTTTACCTACACAGTAGTTCCACCGTAGTTTGCACAATTCAGGATACCTCCTTTGCCGCTACTAAGGTATGTGAGGGGCTAGATTCTAAGATCACATGGACAGTGTTTATGGATATTTTGTCCAGGTTATAAAGAGGCATGGTGAATTATTCTGACCACAGAACACTTCTTTAGAGACCTGAATTTTTCTGCCCTTCAGATTTGCTGTTTCTCTTCTGGTCTGACAATCCGTCCTAGCTTTTTTTAGTAGTGGATAACAGCCAACTCAGTTTTTCAGAAAGTCAGTATTACTCAGCTTTATTAAACTCTCAACTTTCTGAGGATACTTGAGTTCTATGTGTTGCCTATATATGTATTTTTAAAACTGCAATTGTGATCTTAATTTATACATTATGATACTCTGTGAGAGTAAAAGTCAAAAGTAAAATTCTCCTGAAGTCAGTACATGAAGGATTAAAGTTTTCCCTAAGACTGGGAAATGAGGGAAGATGGGCTTTAAATGGTTAAGCTTAGCACTCGGTGACTAATAATAAGAGATACAAAAGAGAGGGGGAAAGCTCTCAGGCCTCCATGCATTGACTGTTAAAGAATGTTTATTTAACCAATTCCCTTTGTTCTGATTTCATATTCATCTAGTAAGCTTCGGGTTATAATTTGACATCTCATGTTCAATTATCTACAGAAACAGAATGGACTGGTCATAGATTATAGTTCTCTGGTTAGTGTGACAACTGCATTTCCCAATAAAAATTAATAATTTGGCACTCAGTTGTGGATATCAACCTTGTGAGCTTGGCTTACACGAAACTGTCACTGAGGAATGTATCCATTCGTATGAGTTGACTAAAACTTCAAGCCTAGACAAGCTCGGGGCCAGATCATGTGCTGCGATAAATTCACCAAAATGAAGTCCCCTCACAGGGTTCCGTGAGGCGTCTAGAAAGCCAGCTGCTGGCTTGGCTCTGACAACACATCTCTCAGAAACTGACTGGGTCTCTCGTCACATTTCTACTATTTCTGTGCACCGGTTCTAACCACAGCAGCCCATTCATTGTTGGCAGGCTAGTCATCCTTATGCACAGGAGTTTACCACAACCAAAACATATTCTTCACGTCTAATTGGGGGGAAAATGCACTTTCGTTGTTTTCTCATCCCACTTATGTCAATTGTCACTTTTAGCAAGAAAAATGAAATTAAAGATGACAAAGTCAATAATCACTGCCTTCCCCTTACCACCAAGAACAGCAAGCTGATACATAAAAGATAACGCTTTTGAAAAATATTCTAGTCTTACAGGCTTTTTCCAATTTACTATACATGTTTACTTTCACCAGTTTCGATAAAGAAATACAAGGTTTTTTTCCTGTGCAATTTTTCTCTGTCTTGAACATATAAAAGCAGACAGATCTGCAAATCCATCATTGAGGTAGGATACTGCAAATATATTTTATTCATGTTTACCTATGCTATCTAGAGAATTGTTTGCTTTTCCCACTGTTTCTGGGGGGAAAATGAGAGCTCTATTTTACAGAACTACCACAAACAATAGTAATGTAATTTCATAACAGACAACATGAAGAAGCACTTCTCTATCAATTTCTAGGTGTATTTTGAATTACATTAACCAGTATTTATTGAGTCCCTAATATATGTGTCCGGCATAGAGGAATCCCCAAGTTTATATTCATGAAAACGTTATATCTGAAGTAGGTTTTATATGTTTATTTGAAACTGTGTTGAGACAGAGACAGGTAGGGGGAGGGTAGTCATTTGTTCTCTTGTTGCCACTACAGAAAGCTTCTTTTTTCTGTGAAAAATGAAATAAGGTCTATAAGCTTCAGTACTAACTATACTATGGGCAAAGGAGAATTAAAATTTAACTTGAACATTTCAGCCATGGAAGTCTTAGGTGTAGTCCCATTGATCATTAATAGCCTCTGAAACAGGCTTATCAACGATGGCTACTGCCATGCACAGTCCTTTGGAAAGACAGTATGCTTCCGTGGCTAGAAATTATGATATCACAATTTAAACCAACCTATTCTGATTCATCAATGAAGTCTTGGTGAAAAGAGAGAAGAAAAAATGTTATACTGATGAAAAATGACATCCACAACAAAAGTGTACAATTTCTTACCTCTTGTATTAGCTCTTTTTAAATATATTCTGTGCTTATTGTTTTTGTAATGTAGGGGATGATATATCTTCTGACCAAGGGGAGAGACTGAGGAACCATAAATTCCTGAGTCCTGGGGAGTGTGACTATGCATTTTCAGGATGCCTTCGAAAAAGGACGGAGTGATCTTTGATAAGGATACAAATTGCTAGTTTTAGAGAACAGACTCTGCCAGGAGTTACACTGCTGTCTTTCCCACCAGTAACCATAAAGCCCCTCTAAGAACTAAAAGATGCAATGTAACTTATTAGAAACAATATAGAAAGTCCCACAGACTGAATTTTGGCAGCTTAGATATATTTTGTTGTTTTGGTTTTTTTTTTTTTCTTTCTTTGGTCCTGCATTTTTTATTTCCCTTCATCGACATCATTTCAACTTCTATTTATTCAGCCTTTTTCATTAAGTCTCAATAATTCCAGTGAAAACTGAACTAGCTTCTCTAGTATCAGTGATTTAATAGACAGTGAGCATTATTAGCCATTAACCAGTCTACTTCTTAATAGAGCTCTAATGTCTTTTTAGGGAATGGTTTCCCCTCTTTGTGTACTATCGTAGCTCAAAAGTAATCAACTGTAGGTGCCTGCCTTGTCAGGCTCCCATCTTTAAGTACAGCCAAAGGATGGACATGTGACCTAACATGAGCCTACTGAATGCTTTCATCCTCCACCATGAAAATGAAGCAAGAACAAAAAAATAATTGACAGTTATATACCAGACTGTTCCAGCCATGCTATGGTATTTATAATTCCTGCTTCTCTGCCCTTCCGAACTACCTGGAATCCTCCCCAGTCTCAAGTCTGGCCTCCTACCTAGCATCCATCTGATTTTGGATTCTCTCATCAGGAACTCAGAGCTCCTGATAACTTTTTTTGTTTGTTTTCTCCTGATAACTTTTGAAACAACTTCAGTTTTTGCTTCATTTCATCAGTGGACTTCTGTTGCTTGCAACAAATATCTCTTACTAACATACTACATATGGCATTACAGATGCTCCTGAACTTATCATGGGGTTACATCCTAATAAACCTATCATAAAATGAAAACATCATGTCAAAAATACATGCAATACACCTAACTTACTGAACATCATGGCTTAGCTTAATCTACCCTAAACTTGCTCAGAACACTTACATTAGCTTACGGTTAGGCAAAAGCATCTAACACAAAACATATAATAAAGTGCTGAATATGTCATGTAATTTGTTGAATGCTGTACCAAAAGTGAAAAACAGAATGGCTGTATGAGAACTCACCATTAACATACACAGCTTAAAATACACTGGACCTGAGGAATATTGGAAGCATTGACCTAAAATTAATTTCTGGATTATAGACATGTTACAGCAACAGGATCACCAATATCTGTCTCTTTTGATGACGCTTGAGAATAGCTGGTAGAAAGCACTGGGGTATCAACACATGTTGATGGCTTAGCAGCGATCCTGTCCATCAGCATATCACTTTTGCACTGTCATAAAGTCGAAAAATCATTAAGTCAAACCATGATAAGTCAGGGACCATCTGTACTTGCTTATGTACTTTTCCATAAGTTTTGCACTTCAATTTTGTCTCCCCAATAGGGTTTTACATTACAGAGCTAATATTTACCAAATGCTGAAAATCTTAGGATAATAGAAAATATAAACTGAAGGGGATTTTAAAAATAAGTTAGAGATGAAGAAACACACGACAGCTAATGTAACTCGCCACAGGTCCCATACTTAGCAGTGGAATCAGGGTCTGAACAAAGATCGATCGCCTGCTTTGCTGTTTATTACTTTTTCGCTACAACAAGCTTCCTTCTTGTTCACGAAGTGATTTTTTTGAAAACACTAAGACTAAACTATGAATCATTTCTCAGATAATATTCAAAGAGAATATAATATGCATTCAAACAAGGAGCTTAAGAGCAGTTAGAGAGCACTCGAACAAAACAGTAGACCTACATCCGTCATTTTAGGGTGTCATCCCGCAGAGCTAATGGAACACAGGAACTAATTCCCAAGAATGTGCCACAGAAAGTAATTTCCCATAAGAACCCAAGGAAATATACTGCTCTAATGATGACTGCAATAACTGATATACTATTCATAAGCCCTCACTTACCATCAACTTTATAGAGTTATTTCCATACTGAACAGAAATTTTTCTCTCAATTTCTTCCATGACGGCTGCAATACTTAATGTCCCAGGGTTAACTACAAGGTATCATGTTGGATTCCGAGTGACTATTTGCATAAGTGTAGCAGGGAGAAGCTTATGGATTGTGCTGAGGGGTCTGTAATTCGTATTAGAGAAGAGGCCGGGAACATTGCTGCAAAAGGGCTGAGCACACGTCCCTTGCAGCCTGTGCATCCTTTAACGTGGTTATGGGGAAGCTGCTCTAATGAGAGACATCCTGTATTGCTCCTGCCAGAGATTTCCATCTCTGGAGCTTAAATCTAAGTCCAAAAGGAAATGCTTCCTGTTCTGGGGTTTAAATCGTAAATATCAAAGAGCAGAACTTTTAGCTGCCATGTTTTCATTATCTTCCACACATTTTCTATATTTTCCACACAATTTCTATGGCAAATTAATAGTTTGTTCTTCTTTCTTTTGGCATGATTAATATGAACTATTTACAACAACATGTGAACCCATCATTTCAATATTATAGCAAACAGATATATCATCTAGAATCAAGATGTCAATTATAATGTGCACCCTCATACCTGGGGTATGATTTACCCCAAGGTATGATGGGCAAAGATTTAATCCTTGGGTATGAAAATGCTGAAGTTCAGTGAGATAAAAAATGGCATAGCATAAGTAAATTTTTTATAATTATCTTGATACAGTAGTATCATTGAGGTCCACAAAAGAACAACTGTAAGTTGTCTTCGTAGTTTCTTACCTCTGAGGCCAGAATTCTTTAGAATTATATGCTTTGTGTGAAACATTAAATCAAATCAGAGTCTTCTACAAGGAGGCTAGGGCCAAGAAAATGCTTGAAAAATTTTTAAGGAAAACAAAGTTGCCGTCAACGTATTTTACCAAGGCCTACAAGGCCTTCTGAAACATGGACTCGGCCCACTCTGCCCGAGCATCGTCCAGCACCACCTGCCTTACTAACCAATCTCCATCCACACTGACTTTCTTTCTCGAGCTGACCTTGGGGCAGTTTACCGGTTTGCCCCAGCGTGTGGAATGAGTGGCTCTTTCTCATAATGGAAGTTCTCAACCCTAAGAGGCTTCCTAGACCACCACAGCTAAAGGAGCTTCCTACCCACCCCCATCTTCACAGTTACTTTCTCCTCACTACTCTATCTGCTTCATAGCATCAACACCAAACAAAATTATCCCACTTACTTGTAATTAATTTACTTATAATTTGAACTCTAGGGAGGAATAAACATGGAACAGTTTCATTTTTTTCCAATCATTGCCTTCAACCTTGCAATGTTGAATTTTCCTTTCCTGCCTCTTAACAGTAACCCAGGTAGCACTCAAATTTGTGGGGTCATTTGCAAATATTAAAAATCGAGTCTGGTTGATTTTTAAACCTCAGTCTCATTCTCTTTCTCAGAATGTTTCTTCCCAGTAGCCTCCTTCACAACTCCTCTCCATTGCTTCCAATAGTAGGGCTTCTGGAATTGGGGATGAAAAGGAAAACAATGTGAAAGACAGCCAAGATCTTATGTAACTGGCTGCCTGTCAGTGGTTTTTGCTTGGTCACGAAGGATTCTCTGGGTACCACCACCTGGCCTTTGATGTTCTCCTTGCAGCCAGGCTCCAACTGCTCGTTCTTGAGAAAACCCTGAGGGATCCTTGATATAGTCAATCCAACTCAAGCTCACTCTTTCCAGCCTTCCCACGACAGTGGACCAAGGGGTACACCACAAAGCTCTTGGTGTCGATACCTACTCACCAGGGGAGGTACCAGGAGGTCAGCTCAAGTCCATCTACAGTTTATAGTGTCTATTTGAACTGGGGAATTCTTATTTCTGTGGCATGCAAAGGTTTGAGGACAGGCCATTTCCTTTCTCTGCCATTTGTTTCTGACTGTTTTTCCTGTGTTAAAATGGCAGATGGGCAAGTACACACATAAGCAAAAGAGCCAATAGAAAATGAGATGCAATCTCACTTACTTGCAGATACCCCCAATCTCTATGGGTAGCACTCTTACAGCTCCTCTCATTTGGCTTTTGGGGTTAACAAACAGTCACTTGACTTTTAGGGGACCCCTCACCACCTCCATCAAGTAGAGGAGAAGAAAATGCCAAGAACTCTCACTTTAGGTAGTGAATTCTTTCTCTCTCTATGCCTTCTCTAATCCCCTCTAAGAGAGACTAAATGGGAATGAAGTAGGGGAAATGGCCTGAAGTTTGGGAGACTCGGTTTTAAAAAACCACAAGCCTTGAGGGGACGTCTGTCTCCAATTCTTGACTGTTGTCTTTAGAATCTGGAGCGTCAACATATTGTTAACCTCAGATTTGGCTTTTAGCCATCAATTTAGGAGTAACAACAACAAAAAAGGTCTCTTTTACTCAGCATCCTGTATTAAATTTTATTTTACTTATGTGTGTTTGTTTCATAGCACCTCCCACCAGAGTAAAAGTTTAAAGAGGGCCAGGGTGCTTTAAGTCACTACTTTAATATCCCCAGCCTGTAGTACAGGGCTTGGCACATATGAGGAGCTGAATAATATTGATTGATTGATGGTATTCAGTTCTTTCCCCCTCTGTTCTCTTCTCCGTGCATTCAACACTGATGTCCCTGTGTCCGCTTCCCTTTCCACCCTCCCCCTCCCCCTTCCTTCCTTTCCTTCCTCCCTTCCTCCCTTCTCTTCTTTCTTAAACAAGGAACAAAAAAACAAATGTAGTACCTCATATCCATATATGGGACAAACAGAGGAGCTTACACCAATTTAAGGTGAAATTGTGAAATGTTGGGAAATCAGAACAAGTTAAGCAGTTTAGAGAAGA
>NW_017731953.1:694170-752794 GCF_001890085.2 Hipposideros armiger
ATAGTTTTATTTTCATTTTCAATTTTACTTCAGAGCCACATGTATGTACCCGAAAGAGCCGCATGTGGCTCGCAAGCCACAGTTTGCCGACGACCCCTGGTATCTGATTCTAGCCCTTCATTGTCCTTGAGTTATTTTATAATTCCATAAGTTTTAGATAACTGATAACTATGCATAATTGTTGCCTATAATTATGTAAATTCTATTTAGTGGAGAGTCAGTTAACTTTCTTCCCTTCCTACCCACCCCGACAAGGCCAATTTTACCTCTATTTGAAGATTTATGTCAATAATCCTTATTTATAAATGTGTCTTTTTTGAAATTCTCGCTTGAACTTGTAATACCTCACCAGTTTCCTTAACTAATGAGTTAAATAAAATCTTTAACCTCTACTCATTTTTATATCTGCATAAAAGTTATTATACCTTATTAAAAACAAATATATTTAACATATTCAACAATGATACACTGTCACTTCTTAACATTCAAGGTCATCAGTATTTCCCCTTTGGCCACCCTACTCCCCATGTAAACTTTAGGATATTAAAACAGTATAAGTCATTGTTCTCTGAGTACACAAAGGGAGCTTTGTTTCATCTGGTTCTTGGCTAAGACTATGTATCTGTTTATGCCGTGTTTAACTCCACAGCTGGACCCATGGACCAGCGGGTACACTGAACCACTGGGACAGTCTTGTTTTAATAGTCAATACAGCACCCTGTGTATATGTAAGTCTGGTTGTGTACTGCCAAAAAGTTATTCCTCATTGGTGACAGCAGTGTTTGGGAATCTGGTGTTATGATCTAATTATTAGCTGATCTCTGTCAGGATATAATGGGCATCTGTTAGGTGAGAGATGATAAAGAATCAGGTTTGTCAGCTTCTTTTATTTGTCTTTTTGACTGTATGTGAACTCAGCTCAGTCAAGAAAACATTTTATGCTCTTGGAAAGTAGAACATCCCTTTGAAATCTGCTCTAGTGAGTTTTTATGGTTCTGGTTTACTGTTAACCTATGATTAAGGTTATACAACTAAAGCTGCAAGCTCTCAGCAAGTCTGTATATCTATAATTGAAAAAAGCCTTTACCTTTCAACGTGTTTGACATTTTCCTACCACTGGAGTACATAAATTACAAAGTTTCTCAAATCCAAATAGTTCCATTCTAATTCGTTCTTAAAGAAAAATAAGTACTTATATAACTAATATTTCCAAATTGCTCAAGAAATAAAGAAATTGGGCATGTAAAACTAAGCTTAAAAAAATTCTTAAAAAACGTCAAGATCAGAAGTAGGTTTGTATAAAAACACAAGTTCACATTATAAAGTTGAATCTCTTACCAATTAGGGTGGTTTTATAATTTTTGGGTTAAAAACATCTATATGATTCTTCCCTGGTTTTATCAATGTGGTTGTGTAAGTTTGCTAATGCTGTGTAACAATATTACCACAAACTTCTCAGCTTAAAGCAACACACATTTATTAACACACAGTTTTTGTTGATCAACCAACGCTAAGTTTATTAGGCCTGCTGCAGGAAGGGAGAACACCACCTTACGAGATCTTATTAATGTCTCAAAATGGGGAGAGTAAGGGAGGTTAATTATAGGCTTGAGGATCTGGGATTAAATGATTGAAGGCATGTTTGTCAACACAGAAAACAAACTGAGACAAAGGATAGGCCTTGACATAATAATTTAAGATTGAGGGACTTAGTAAAGCCAGCTTCTTGACATGAGTGTTGATAAGTAAATGTTTTCTTTTTGTTTATAAGCTACCTATTTGGCCAAGTGAACAATCTATTATCTTGATAGAAAATAGAGATGTTTGACGAGATGAACAAACTATATGAATAAATTGCTTTTTAGGAATTTCCTGAAGCAAATAGTGAAATTGTTTATTGGTTTATAGCTTTATATTCCCAGGCAAGAATTTCCTGGAATAAATATTAAGTCAAATAATACAGGGGATCTTAGTTCTCAGTCCCAATCACGAAGCTATGTGAATACAAATGGTCTAAAATCTTTTTTTTTTTTTCCTTGTACAGCCAAACTACTTTCTCTTACTGGATTTTGAGTAAAAATATCAATCATGTCAAAGTTTCGATGCAGACTCCTAAAAAGCATAGCAGATCTGGACACAGATGGGGTGTGTGCAGACAGCTCCTTCTATAAGGTTTGGGAGTGGGATGAGCACTAGGGTGGTGGGGCCTAGGGGTTGGGCTGTCACCTTGCTGGTGTCCTAGGCGGTGTCCTGGATGCTGGGCTGAGTATACAGGTGGCCGCTGGAGGTGAACAGGGCAGTCCAGGCATTTCAGATGGTGATCGCACACTGGTGGCTCATGGGCCTTGTGGTGGGGCTGGGACCCTCAGCCTTCTTGTATTTCTGCAGGTTCTCAAAGGTTCTTAATTTGGGATTCAGATAAATGATTTTCTAAGTTAATTTAACCAAGATTCTTATTTAACTTTAAAACCTTAGACTATGCTTAACATTATTTAATGCATATCATTAGAAATCTAGATAATTTCTAAGCAAACTATAACACTGAAATGTGATCACCCAACATATTTTTTTTTATTTAAAGATTTTAATTGGAGAATTGGGGGAGGGGAACAGACAAGTTACTGTCCTTTTGTTCTTCAGTCTAGTTGTGGAGGATGTTGCTTCACTGGCCCATGTTGGTATTATCATTGCGCTCTTCCCGGGTAAGGCAGATTGGTCGCCAGCCGTGCTTAAGGCGGCTCTTGACAGCTCACACCAGCTGCTGGCCGCTCACGCTGGCTGCTGGCCACACATGGTAGCTTATGGCAGCCCAATGCAGCCTACACCATCGCCGGTGACTCACAGCAGCCCAGCTCCAGGTTGCACTGTTGTTCACCACCTTAGCTGTAGAGGGCGCAGCATCGCTGGCCCTCATGTGGGATCTGAACCGGGGTTCTGCTGCTCACAGCTGGTGTCCCAAGCCAGCTCTTAACTAACGCACCACTCAGCGGCCCAACATATTTTTAATATATATTCTTTTGTCACTTATAGTGGATATATTTACTGGTCATGTTAATGATTGTGTTCATTTTGCTAATTTAAAAGATGAAAAATGGATTGCATGACTCTAGAGGATTTTGTGTATTTATGAATTTTCCTAATTTGCTAAACTGTGCATGATACATACTTCTACACTCCCGGTTTTCTCTATGTAATAGAAATTAGTTAATTTGATTAGAAGCTATATATAATTCACATAGATAATCAGGCTAAAGCAATAGCAGCAGAAAAGTATAACTGGGAATGCAAGGTAGTGGAATGTGTTTTTGTTTTCAAGGAAAGGAGGGTAGTTTTGCCCTAAAGTAAAGTCTGGTTCTTCCAGAATGTGAAAAAGGATTATTGTGTAAGACAAATCTTGAATAGATATAGAAACTCATTGATTGGCAGAAAAAAAATTTGCATTTGCATCAAACTGCAAATAATAAATTCGAAAAGAAGCAATAAAATGTATCCAAATTTTGACAAAGTTCACTCAGTTTTGATGGGTATATTGGTAAGATAATTTAAAAAGTAAGGGAGAAAGCTCATGAATCCTTTATTGCTAAATATAATATTAATGCAAAACTAGAATTTAGTTTTCTATATATTAAAATGACAGTTTATCTTGAACCATTTGGTTTTCTCTTAACAAGGGGTATTGAAGGGGAGCAAAGTATGCCACCCAAAAATATATCACTTTGACAAATTGGTTATTTTGAATTAAAGTTACTTAAGAAACAGCCAGTGCAAGAAAGGTACTCTGACCCCCACATTGCTGCCCTGCAGCAGGGAATAAATCTCCCATATGAAAGGTACCTTCCCTGTACCAGGAGGGTAGAAGGCATCCTTATCATCAGAGATAGGGAATTCATGGCCAAGATGTCTGTATAAACAAACCTTGTTACTTCCTAATTTACCACCCTCAACACAAACTTCTTTGTCTTGTCAAATCCTCAGAAATTCATTGTGTTTTTTGTCTATAAGGTGTAAAAGTTGCCTCCTTCGGTCATTTCTCTGAGTCTCACATTTTTATGGGTTCCCATATGTATGAAACTAAACTTGTTTTTCTTCTGTTAATCTGTCTTATGTCAATTCTATCATTAGACCAGCCAAAATCCAAGAAGGTTAGAAGGGAAAACTTTTTCCCCCTACAGTAGGAAATGGTTATTTTACATTCCATGTGATCTGTTTGCATGACAGAAATTCTATATCCCACCAAAATAGTTTTCTATGTTTTGTGCTGACTTTGTCAAGTCCTTCATTAAGTATCGACATATGAAACCCTCAAACCTACAGAAATTTTTTATAAGAGTTTATTTGAGCCCAAACGGACTACAATTGCCAGGCAGCAAGATCTCAAATGCTTGGGAGAATAATCATTCTGCAGCTCCTTTTATGAATTTGGAATTAAGGAGGGGACATAATGAAGATTAGTTAACAAGATTATGTGCTTTCTTGTTGGTGGTTGTATTTCTGAAAAGAGGCATTTCAAAGGTGTATTAAGCTAGAATCAGCGGTTCTCAACCTGTGGGTCACGACCCCTTTGGGGGGTCGAATGACCCTTTCACAGGGATCGCCTAAGACCATCGGAAAACAAAAAGATATTTACATTACGATTCATAACAGTAGCAAAATTACAGTTATAGACTAGCAACGAAAATAATTTTATGGTTGGGGGTCACCACAACATGAGGAACTGTATTAAGGGGTCACAGCATTAGGAAGGTTGAGAACCGCTGAGCTAGATGCACAGAAGCAATGGATGGGACTTATTTAAGGCAAGGATAAGCCTTTCACTAGAAGAGTAGGGTGTGACTATCCATCATGACCTGTCCAATTAGGAATTTATGGTCAGATCATCCTGCAAGGTTATTTTCCATAGAACACCTTTTTCATCCACATAAGCAACAAAAATATAAAGTTCCATATTTCTTAAATAGCTAAGATTCCTTTCAATTGTGTTACTTTCTTATTGTTATTTGGAATATTATATCATCATTTTGATTAGTAGGTAGCCAATTTATTGCTTCTCAGGCACACCTGATTCTATTTTACTAAGTGATTTAAAGTACTCTTGATTTTGCTTTTCCACATTCATATCCTAAAGTCAGAAAAATAAAATTTTCAGTTGTATTTTTTTTTACACATAAAATTTCATTGAAACTTCCCTTAAGGCCCCTGAAACTTCATGAAGATTTGCTCTTTTGCCTTATAATAGAAGTGATGACCAAAATAAATTCTTGATATATTCTATAATTCTTGATTAGTTCAACACTATTGTAAGAACTGATCAAAAGAGTGTCAAAGGGCAGATTTTATAGATAAAATATTACGTATATGTATGTTTCTGAGATTGTAAACATTATAGAATGAATTAGAAGGCCCTGGAGATTTATCAGTGCTCTCACTGTCCATAATCCAGTAGTCTCCCCTTATCCATGGGGGATACATTCTAAACCCCACCCCCAGTGGATCCCTGAAACTGCAGCTAGTGCTTAACCCTATATATACTATGTTTCTTCCTATAAATACATACATATGATAAAGTTTAGTTTATAAATTAGGCACAGTAAGAGATTAATAACAATAATAATAAAATAGAACAATTACAACAACATACTGTAATAAAAGTTATGTGAATGGCTTTGGGGCCACTTTTAAGTAAAATAAGGGTTACTTGAACACAAGAATTGTGACAGCACAATAGTCGATTTGATAACAGAGATGGCCATTAAGTGACTGACAGGCGGGTGGAGTACACGGCGTGGATACGCTGGACAAAGGGTTGATTCATGTCCTAGGAGGAAGGGTACAAGACTGCATCACTCAAAAAGGTGTGCAATTTAAAACTTGTGAATTATTTCTGGAATTTTCCATTTAATATTTTCAGATTGCAGTTCACCATGGGTAATTGAAACCATGGAAAGCAAAACCTCAAATAAGGGGGGACTACTGTATGTTCTCACTGCCAGACAAAACACTGATCAAATTCTTACAAAAAATTCTGTACTGCAGTCAATACAAAGTTGTACTGTATTCAGTTTTGACATTATTGGTTACCACATAAATTAACCATAATCACTCTCACTGACAGATAATTTCTGTTATCTTCTGATACTTGCCAAAAGGCTCACAAGTTAAAATTTTTATCTTCAACAAAGAAGGACAATCTCAGAATTTCATGTAAGAACTACACCATGTGCTTTTAATTGTTGATATTACAATGAATAGGCTCAGGAGTAACAACTTTGGAGCATAAAGATAACATTGCTTGCGCATTTGTCAAATATACATGGGAAACCAGCTGGGATTTCCCAATGGGTTCAGGAGCAGATGACTTCATGATGACCTACGATGTAGTAGAACAATAAATAAATACATAAATCTAAATGAACTAATAAAGGAAATGGAACTATAGTTCTGTGGTTTGGAATACTGATGGCATTTATTTGTCTATTGTCTGATGCTTGTATAAAGAAGTCCTTTTTTTTTTTACTTGGTTATTTACTTCTAACTCTCTAATTCTCAACATTAAATGCAACTCTCAAATCAAATGAAACATTTTAAATATTGCTTCTAACTCTCAGTGCCTCCTTCAGAGTTTAGAACTAAATAACCTTACTGAGTCTCCACACCTTACATGGGAATAAAGTGACCTGCATGGGGTCAATAAGAAGCTGTCTTTCTTTCACCAGGTGTAAATTCTTTTTTTTTTAATAAAAGATGAAATTTATTCACATAAGCAATAATTGGAGTTGCTATTAAGAAGTACATTTTTCTAATTGCTCTTGTAAGTAGGTATTAAGGGCTGCATACATTAAATAAAACTGGGTATCAAGATTATGCATTTCTACATAAACACCATAAATACTATTTTAACATCATATCTGTAAATCATGAAGAAAATGAAGCAAAGACAAGGATATTCCACAATAAACAATATTTCAGAGAACATGATAACTCTAAGTATGAAAAAGTAACATGGCATATAGTCAGCTAGTGCTAATTATCAAGCTAAAATATTTTTAATGTATTTCATATGACTTGATGTCTACAGATGGGTCTTTATTCTGACTAAATGGTATTTTCACATATTTAATACTATAGAATTAAAAAGTAATATTTTAAATGCTTGAATTTAACTTGCTCTTGAGATTAGTATGACACTGGATATCTGGGGATATTTCTCAACTGACACACATGGTCAGTATTTCTGCAAATATATGAGTATACTTTGTGAAGATGTTGACTCTTAAGGTTTTGTTCTGGCTCTTCTGGTCTAAATCATACCTAGGTCAATCCAAAAGAATCAATAAAGAAATAGTACAGTAGTGTTGAATGTTAAATCATATCATATAATTTAAATAATATCCACTTACAGCTTTAAAACTGGTTTAGCAATCTCTTGTTGAATATAAAAGATGTAAGAAATGCATTTACTCTGCTTACTCCCAAAATCTGACTAAATCAACCATATAGGAAAGAAAACAAAAGCCCTCAAAAACGAAGACTAGGAAAAGAGATGGCAACAGAAAAGAGATGTCAACAAAATTTGGAAGACAGTAAGTAGATAGACAAGCAATAACTGATTTAGGTTTCAGCTTTCTCTGCGCTGGGTGTACAAGGGGAGAAACCCAGTAAGAAGACAACTCATTCATAATTTGCCCTCAAAGTCAGGAATTTGAGACAGCAGCTACCTCTGAAGGCAGGGTTGCAGAATGGATGAAAACAGGATGACGGGCTGAATGTCTACATTAGTAGTAATTAGACTTCTCAGATCTTCTCTCTTGCCTAATCATATAGTTTAGGGGATGGCCCTTCTCTGGCAGAACCTGGAAGAATTAATGTTGAACCAGAAAAGATTGGGCTTAGGAGTACCAGACAAAGCTGAGTGACAATGAAGAGCTGAAAACAAGGTGAAAAAATGGGTAGGACACAGGCAGGCATTTAAATTAATGTCTGCACACGGAGGGCTGAATCTCTGAGCCTTCTTTCCCAATCAGCGTCCACAACACTGGTTGTCAGACTTAACACCCCACAGATAAGGAAATGAACAATTCTTCTCCGGAGAAAATCATAGGCCCAGCAACCTGCAGACACTGACATTTAGAGGTTTCTCTAAGAATGCTGCCAGGTCTCCACTCATCACTCACTAAAAGGTCCACCAATTAATAAGCTCCAGGCACTGGCACAGAACTCCCGATTTTTTTATGTCTCCTTCTTGAATACACACAAACAGATACTCAAAAATCACAAGACATTTGAGAACAAGCTTTAACATGACAGTCATTAAAGCAAAAGGGGGGAAATGGGTCTCAAAATAAACAACGCAAGGTTCAAATTAAAACTTAAAAGATATTAATATCCTTAGAAATAAAAACATATTACACATCCATGACACAAGGATGCTATGAAAATGGAACATTCAAAGAAAAAGTCTGAAAAATTAAAAAAATAATAGTTGATACAAAAATTTCAACAGAAGAGTTAAAAGATAAAATTAAGAGAAAAATCAAAATTCTAGTATAAAATAAATGGGAAAAGGGAGATAAGAAAATTAAAGAATCATTCAAAGAAATCAAACACCTCACTAACAAGAGTTTTGAAAAAGACAGAAAACAGAGAATCTTACCAAAGAGACAATATAAAACTTGTGGATAAAAATAGCAGATTGAGCATTTCCACTTACTTTTGGTCTCTCCCTAATCCACACAAAAATGACTGTAAAGGAATTCGTTTTTAAGTACATAAATATAGTGAATGAAAAGAGAAAAAGCAGTAAAATTTTGGAAGTTAGAAAGCAGGCAAATAATTGGTAAACAATTAAACAGAATGAGGAAGCTCAGTCAGAAAGCCAAGATGCAATCTGGTTTTATTGCAGAGCTCCCCCTAAAAACAAGGAACTGGTCAGATGCCACGTAATTCTCTACATTGGGTGAATGTGTGTGTCAGCGGTGATGAGACGTATTAGGGAAAAAGCACTACTAAAAATAAGTTCTTCACAATAAATAACCAGTTAAAACTTTCTCTAGCTGAAAAAAGTCTGGAGATTTATGCTTTGCAGAGGGTAGAAAAGATGATCTCTGGCCTATCCAGATGATTGAACAACTTGCCTCACCATGTGCTCAGAACTTCCATTCAGCCCTTTAGTGCCTCACACTTAAATATGAACAGGCAAATATCACCAGATCTAAGAAAAGTCTTTAACATGAAAGACAGAAACCAAACCAAACAAAATCAACTCAGTAAAAAGGTATTTGGCAGAAATAAAACCTTCACAAAAATTATCAATATCTCAAATGGACACAAGATAAAATAATCATAAAATAAGTAGGATTCCATGAAGGTGAGGGAGAGGAGAAACAGGAAAAAAAAGGGGGAGGGGGCTTTTGAAAATTAAGATTTATAGCAGAGGGCCAGCTGAGTGGCACGTTGGTTAAGAGCTGGCTTGAGACACCAGAGGGCCCCAGTTCGGATCCCACATATGAGGGCCAGTGATACTGCCCTCTACAGCTAAGATGCTGAACAACAGCTCAACCTGGAGCTGGGCTGCCATGAGTTGCCGGCGACTGGCATAGGCTGCATCCCCTGCTGCAGTGGGTTGCCATGGGCTACCAAGTGTAGCCAGCAACCAGCGTGAGCAGCCTGCAGCCACAGTGAGTGGCCGTCTAGAAGCTGGCAACTGATCTGCCTCGCCTGCAAAGAGTGCAATGATGGTGCCAACTTGGGCCAGTGAAGCAACGTCCTCCGTAACTAGACTGAAGAACAAAAGGACAGCAACTTGTCTGTTCCCCTTCCCCCAATTCCCCAGCGCTGTTCCCATCCCCCAATTTAAAAAAAAAAGAATTCTAGCAGAAATTAAAAACAAAAACTCAATTAAAGAATTGGGAAGGTTAAGAAAATCTCCTAGAAAATTAAAAAATATAAAAATATAAACATAAATATATATATGAGAGAAAGAAGAGGAGAGTCTTAGAGAACCAGACTAGGAGATCCAATATATAAACAATAGGCATTCCAGAAACAGAGAAAATGGAGGAAAGGAAATCACAAAGAAAATAATTCCAGAAAAATTTCTAGAAGTCAAGATAGGAGGTTCCAGATTGTCGAAGTCTCAGAACAATGGGTGAAAACAGATTCTCAACAAGGCATCATTATAAATTTCAACACACCAAGTGGCTAAAGAAAAGGTGGGTGATAATTAACAGAGGTAAAACATAGGACATAACAAAAAAAATAAAAAACCGGAATGGCAACTGGAATTCTTAAAGAGCAACAATGGAACTTCAGAGCCAGCCAAGTGGCTCAGTTCGTTAGAGTGTGAGCTCTGAGCAACAGGGTTGCAGGGTTGCTGGTTTGATTTCCACATGGGCCAGTGAACTGCACCTGAGCTGAGCTGCCGCTGAGCCGGTAAGAGCACATGCTCTTAACAACAAGGTTGCTGGTTCGACTCTCGTATGGGATGGTGGGCTGCACCCTCCTGCAACTAAGATTGAACACGGCACCTTGAGCTGAGCAGCCAACAGGCGGCCAGATGGCTCAGTGTGCAACAACTCTGCCAGTTCGACTCACACACGGGATGGTAGACTACAGCTCCCCACCCCGCCCACCCCGCAACTAGATTGAAAGCAGCAACAGGACTTAGAGCTGAGCTTGCGCCCTCCACAACTAAAATTGAAGGGCAACAACTTGACTTGGAGTTGATGCATCCTGGAAAAACACAGTGTTCCCTTTCCCCAATTCCCCAACACTGTCCCCCTCCCCAATTCCCCAATAGAAAATCTTAAAAAAAAAAAAAGAATGGAACTTCAAAGTAATACCTTCAAAATTATCAAGGGAATGATTTTAAACCTGGAATTCCATTCTCAATCAAAGGATCAATTAATATTCAGGTAGAATAAAAACATTCAGGTTTGCAAGGTCACAAAAAATGTACTTCCCCTGCAACCTTTCTGAAGATAATACTGGAGGATATGCACCACCAAAATGAGAAAGTAAACCAAGTAAGAGGCAGACATGGAATGTAAGAAAAAGAGCACCAATTCAAGAAATGCAAAATGAATACCTAAGAAGTAACTGGTGCTTTCCAGGGGATAGTTATACATCAGTGGAAAGCTGAACCAATCCAGGCGTGGGCTGCAGAAGAACTTTCTCATCGAAGATGAAAGTGACCTACCACCTAATGCTTTTGAACATACTGAGAGATTTATACGCCCAAAAGACTCTGAGGCTGAATTAATATGTACAAAGTAAACAATGCAAATGAAAAATTAAGACAAGTATTTATCTGTGAAGCGTATTTACATGATCATAATATAAATACTGAATATTCTTCTTAAAATCAATATTACTATACTTGAAAGATGAGGTGAATAAAAAATGATCAGATTTTCCCATCAAGATGGCGGAGTAGATAAATGCTGTACTCATTTCCTCTCAGGCCCACATCAATTACAACCAAACTACAGACCAACCACCACTGAGAATCACCTGAAGCCTAGCTGAATCTAAGCCCTAAGCCCTACAACTACAGGCATACAGAAGAAGCCTCCTTCAGACTGGTAGGAGGGGCAGAGACAAGGAACAGGCTGGTCCCACACCTGCATGTGACCATTAAAAATCAGGAGGGCTATCTCGGCTGTGGGGATCCTCTCTGAGGAGCATGGGCTCTCAGCCCTACACCAGGCTCCCCAACCCAGGATTCCAGTGTCTGGGAGAGAACTGCCCAGGACTTCTAGATGTGAAAACCAGCAGAGACTGTGGCTGAGTGGGATGAAGGGCGGCTGCAGTCCCAGGTGCTCCTCTTGGAGGCCGGCACACAGACCTACTTGCTGACAGGCTCACTTGCTCTAAAGGCCAGCACTGAGGCAGCAGCTCAAAAGGCACCAGGCCATACGGGAAGGAACTGAATTGTCTAGCTTCAAGGTGAGGGCTGGGGAGACAGCTTTCTCCCGGATGGAGAAGTTGGCAGAAGCCACTGTTTCTCTAGGGAGCCCTCCCCCTCCCTGCATGCAGCTGCATGCAGATGCCATATCTGACTCTCCATAGAACAGGCTAGCCCCTCTCATCTGCCCTGCCCTTTTATTCCCTCAGACCCCACCCTATCTAACTTTTGGGCACACCCAAGCTGCTTCCAGTCGCTTTTCCATACAAGTTGCATGCCTTGGCTCATGATGCAGACTTTCCTAAAATCTCAAAGGTTCACAAAACTCAAACAAGCAGAATCTGGCTTCGGCATGTCCCATACCTCTAGCTGAGCAGCCCCAAGCCCAGGACTAGTGACAGCCAGCTGTGGTTCACAGCTTGGCCTGTCACGGCACCTCCAAGCACAGTGTAGACTGCAATAATTTCTGGATTGCTTTGTGGCTTATGCCGGATGGCCCCAGGCAGGGCACAGATTGGCTGACCTTGGCCTGCAGAGGGTCACCCCCCAGGAGGCCCCAGGGCTGGTAGGCCCAATGGCCAGCTTCAAAGAGATAGGAAACATAAAAATAGAGATAGAAAACATAAAAAAGAACCAGTCAGAAATAAAGACTACAATAACTGAAATGAAGAATACATTAGAGGGAATCAACAGTAGATTAGCTGAAGCAGAGGATCAAATCAGGGACTTGGAAGATAAGGTAGCAGAAAACACACAATCAGAACAGCAAAAAGAAAAAAAGATTACAAAAAAAAAAAAAGAAGAGTTTAAGGGGTCTCTGGGACAACATCAAGCATACTAACATTGGCATCATAGGGATACCAGAAGGAGAAGATAGAGAACAAGAAACTGAAAACCTATTTGAAGAAATAATAACTGGAGCCAGGCGAGTGGCGCATTGTTTAAGAGTTGGCTTGGGATGCTAGCTCTGAGCAGCAGGATCCTGGTTCGGATCTCACATGAGGGCCAGTGATGCTGCGCCCTCTACAGCTAAGATGGTGAACAACAGCTCAACCTGAAGTTGGGCTGCCGTGAGCTGCCATGAGCGGCCATCTAACAGCAGGCAAGCAACTGCCTCACCCGGGAAGAGTGCAATGATGATACCGACATGGGCCAGTGAAGCAACATCCTCCACAACTAGCCTAAAGAACAGAAGGACAGCAACTTGTCTGTTCCCCTTCCCCAATTCCCCGATAAAATCTTTAAAAAAGATTGGAAGGTAGTAGAAAAAACTGTTTAAAAAAAAAAAAAAAAGAAAGAAATAATAACTGAAAACATCCCCACCTGGCAAAGGAAATAGATATACAAGCTCAGGAAATGCACAGAGTCCCAAACAAGATGAACCAAAACAGGCCCACACCAAGACACATCATAATTAAAATGCCAAAGGTTAAAGACAAAGAATCTTAAAAGCAGCAAGAGAAAAGCAATTAGTTACCTACAACGGAGGTCCCTTAAGACTATCAGCTGATTTCACAACAGAACTTTGCAGGCCAGAGAGACTGGCAGGAAAAACTCAAAGTGATCAAACGCAAGGACCTACAATGAAGATTACTTCACCCAGCAAGGCAATCATTTAGAGTTGAAGCACAGATACAGAGCTTCCCAAACTAGAAAAAGCTAAAGGAGTTCATCACCTCCAAACCAGTATTACAAGGAATGTTAGAGGGACTTATTTAAGACACAAAATAAAATAAAAAATATGAATAATAAAATGGCAATAATTACATATTTATCAACAATTACCTTCAATGTAAATGGATTAAATGTGCCAAACAAAAGACAGAGTGGCTGAATGGATAAGAATACAAGACCCTTACATATGTTGCCTACAAGAGACTCACTTCAGATCAAAAGGCACACAGACACTGAAATTAAAGAGACAGGGAAAAGATATTTCATGAGTTCCTTCCCCTCCCGTGCATGATAGAAACACCATGGCTGTGGCAACCTGCTCTCCCTGACACAGGAGACCTCATTCTTTTCTCTTAAGTCCTTCAACTGATTAGATGAGGCCCACTCACATTATGGGGGTTATCAACTGGGAATCCTGTATATGAAAAATACTATAGACAGGTTGATATAGGCAATACCGGAAGGTATTGGCTTCTAATGCTGCTGCTTCCCTGAAAAAATCAGGGCTTCCAGAATTGAAACTTGGGAAGATTTGGGATTTAGCTGACACAAATGGCAAAAGAATCCTGAACAAACAAGAATTCTTTGTTGCTTTGCGTCTGGTGGCATGTGCCCGGAATGGATTGGAGGTTTCCCTGAGTAGCTTGAACCTGGCTGTTCCTCCACCAAGATTTCCTGATACCACTAGTCCCTTGCTAATCAGTAGAAACTCTGCAACTGAGCTCCCATGGGCTGTAAAATCTGAAGATAAGGCCAAATATGATGCAATTTTTGATAGTTTAAGCCCAGTAAATGGATTTCTATCTGGTGATAAAGTGAAACCAGTGTTGCTCAATTCTAAGTTACCTGTGGATATCCTTGGAAGAGTTTGGGAGTTGAGTGATACTGATCATGATGGAATGCTCGATAGAGATGAGTTTACAACTGCCATGTTTTTGGTATACTGCACATTGGAGAAAGACCCTGTGCCAATGTCCTTGCCTCCAGCCTTGGTGCCACCTTCTAAGAGAAAAACGTGGGTTGTATCACTGGCAGAAAAAGCTAAATATGATGAAATCTTCCTGAAAACTGATAAAGATATGGATGGATTTGAGTCTGGATTGGAAGTCGGTGAAATCTTTCTGAAGACAGGTTTACCTTATAACTTACTAGCCCATATTTGGGCATTATGTGACACAAAGGACTGTGGGAAGCTTTCAAAGGATCAGTTTGCCTTGGCTTTCCACTTAATCAATCAAAAGTTAATAAAAGGCATTGACTCTCCTCACATTCTTACTCCTGAGAAGATTCCATCATCAGACAGGTCCAGTTTACAAAAGAACATCATAGGATCCAGTCCTGTTGCAGATTTCTCTGCTGTTAAGGAGCTAGATACCCTTAATAATGAAACAGTTGACCTACAGGGGGAACAGAATAATGTGGAACAGGACCTGGAGGAAAAAGAAGATACTGTTAAACAGAGGACATGCAAGGTTCAGGATCTTCAAGATGAAGTTCAAAGGAAGAATACTAATCTGCAAAACTTTAGGCTCAGAAACAGCAAGTACAAGAACTCCTTGATGGATGGGATGAGCAGAAAGCCCAGCTGGAGGGCAGCTCAAGGAAGACAGGAAGAAATGCAGGGAGGAGGCCCAGCTGATCTCATCCTTGAAAGCTGAATTAAGTAGTCAAGAATCACAGATCTCCACTTATGAAGAAGAGCTGGCCAAAGCTGAGGAAGAGCTGAGTTGCCTACAGCAAGAGACAGCAGAACTGGATGAGGGTGTGGAGTCAGGGAAGGCTCAGCTGGGACCTCTTCAGCAGCACCCACAGGATTCTCAGCAGGAAGTCAGTTCAATGCAAATGAAACTGATGGAAATGAAAGAGCTAGAAAACCATAATAATCAATTAAATTGGTGCAGTAGCCCACAAAGCATTCTTGTAAATGGCGCTACAGATTATTGGAGCCTGAGCACCAGCAGCAGGGAAATAGTCAACCTGGATGAGAACATTGAAGGCCAGAGCAGCCTTGAGCCTGAGCCCATACACCAGGGGTCTCCAGCAAGAAGCAGTCCTCAAGTACTGGCTTCTGGTGAGACTGATGAAAAGGAAGTGGTGACTGCAGCTGTTAATGAAAGTTTGTCCTGAATTGAACAGTGACAGACATTCAAAAGAGGAAGATCCACTTACTGTAGAATCAGAGTTCACTGACAGATCCAATTGCAGATACAAACTTGGATTTCTTTCCAGTCTGATCCTTTTGTTAGCAGTGATCCTTTCAAGGATGATCCTCTTGGGAAAACTGATCCATTTGGAGGTGATCCTTTCAAAGGTTCAGATCCATTTGCATCTGACTGTTTCTTCAAGCAATCTTCTATGATCCTTTTGTCACTTCAAGTACTGACCCTTTCAGTGCAGCCAGCAATGGCAGTAACACATGGGTACAAACACTTATGCACAATGATCCTTTCGCTCTTGGTGGAACTGCTGTTGTTGCAGTTAGTGATGTGGCCCCAGACCCCTCTGCTTCTGTTTTTGGAAAATAATCATTTGAAGGTGGATTTGCTGTGTTTAGCACATTGTCAAAGGTCAACAGTAAAGATCCTTTTAGTTCCCTTTTCACTGCTTCCTTGAAAGAATTCTTAATTCTTCTGTAGGATGTTCATATCATCTTAAACTGCCATTACAGAGTGGCCATCAAGCAAGAGAAAAGTGAGGTATAATCTTCTGCTGTATACTTATTGCACCCTGCAAATTCACATTCTTTGCTTTATAAATGACTAGCTGAACAGCTTGTGCCCATAGATCAATCAGAACAAAATGTTTGTTATCCAAATTCTCTCAAATGTTTATACAATAATTATGTATTGCACCCCAACAGATAATTTTACTGTATTCAATTTTGACATTGTTATACAAGGTCATACCTGAGTGTCATATTTGAAAATAAATAATATTTAATTAGATATGGAAATCTCATCATTAAAGAGCATATGTTGTATTTTACGTATGAAAGCAATGCCTACAAATCCCACCCAAGAAAACTGGCGTGGTACCTGTTTTATGGTTGAAGCTTCACAGGTCATAAGCAACATCACTTACTGGTTGGCCAGGAATCTCAGCATATTTGGGACTTCAAGTAAAAATGAATGTACCCCAGAATCTATAAGCAATGAAGGTGGTGAAATCTTGGTGGGTGGATTTTCTTGGGCTTGGTTTACTAGTCTCAGGATAGAAAACAAATAGATGCTTTTAAATTATTGAATCCTCTACTACTTAATGAAATTACTCAAGATACTTTAATCATTTGGCCTCTATAGTTGCTCAATACTGCATGCTCAAGGAGGCACATCTGGTCAGCTCATAGTTTTTGCGGAGCTAGGCCAAAACATAATGAAACCAGCCATTTGTATGTGTGTGATCAACAATAGCCTCTAGAGCAGCGGTTCTCACCCTATGGGTCGCGACCCCTTTGGGGGTTGAACGACCCTTTCAGAAGGGTCGCCTAAGACCATCAGAAAACAAAAAGATATTTACATTACAATTCATAACAGTAGCAACATTACAGTTATAGAGTAGCAACGAAAATAATTTTATGGTTGGGGGTCACCACAACATGAGGAACTGTATTTAGGGGTCGCGGCATTAGGAAGGTTGAGAACCGCTGCTCTAGAGGTTTCTTAGAATCAGAAGATTAGACTGTTAAGCTAAATTATTTAAAACTTGAAATAAGGTAGAAAGATGGGCAGCAGGACCTTTCAATATCATCACGAGGTATTGTTTAACAGACTAAACCAAAGATTATTTATCTAGAGTAATGTATCTGTGCTTAGCTTGGTTATTTTCTATTAAATACCGGTCTCTACAACATATATGTTAACTTGTAGATATTGACTGGTAGAGAGCAAACTTAAGAACTGCTGGTGAATTTACCAGTGACAGTGAACTTTGAAGGAAGAAAAGAATCTTTTATTGAGCATCATCCAAGTGTCAAAAACTATACATTACTCACATAGTCATAAAAACAACCTTGAGTGATAGGTGTTATTATCTTCATTTTACAAGTAAGAAAGTTGAAGTTGAAAAGGTAAAATGATTTGCCACATTATTTAGCAAGTAAATGGTGGAGCCAGGTGTCAAACCCTGAATGTTCTTCTTTTCAAAATCTATGCTCTTTTACTACATTATTCTACCCTGGTAGTATAAACTTTTTCTAATGACCACAAAGCTTTACCTGCCACTTCAGCAAACTGAAAATGATATCTAAATGTCACCCCCCCTGCCCCCCCCCAAAAATATGCTGGTTAGAAAGGGAGAATTTCATGGTGAGAAATGTAAGTATATGTTCCATGTGCATAGAATAAAAGATCTATGAGTCATCTCCTGCAACCCACTAAGTGTTTAGTTGAAGATTGCTCTTTATCATCTAGCTAGAAGGCAATTAGAAGGTGTGAGACAAAGTATCCCTTAGGAAAAACTGGCTAAAGAATAAATCATTTAAAGTGTTTTACAGACATTATCTAATACATTTTCACACATCCCTGTGAGCTACACAGCCCTACACAAAAAGCGATCCTAATTTGTTTATAGACCATTCAAAGGTGATATAGTGTAAAATGGAAGGCCAAGATGCTGCTAACAAGATTAGACTTACCTAGAGCCTAGAGCAGTTTCAGCCATTTTAGCTGAAACACCACTAAGTTAATTAACCTCTATTGTTTTCCTTAACCCACTTAATGAAAATGTCAGTAACATTTGGGCTAGAAGGCTGTGAAACCAGGAAGGTCATTTAGAATTTTTTTCTCCCCTTCAAGTTGCCCCACTCTTATCTGATCAATGGTTAAAACATCCTTTGCCTTAGAAACAATGGGAGATACTTATATTCACCTTCCCTACGGGAAATGGTACCTTTTAAAAAGCTGTGAACTGTGAATTTCCAGCTAATTTAAGACAACTATTCTACAGAAAGGAGAATTTGTCTTAGCCTGTGAGGAAGACTTGGGGCAAAATAATAGTTACACTACCATCCCTTTCTCCCTTTATTTATTTAACTAAAAGGAAATGTTGATTTCACCTGAAAAAAAAAGTGTGCAACTTGGGAATGAAGTGGGAGATGCAATTTCTGTCCTAGAGAAAGGGTATTGAAGGTGGTGAGGTGAGGCCAAATGTCACATGTGAAACTCGTATTGGATTAATATGTATTGTATTTTCTGGGTTGTCATTTTTAAACATACTTCAATGTAAACAAGAAGAAAGTGAAGTAATGTTATGATAATCTTTCCCAAGCTTGTCTCCACTTGTCTTTCCCATGTCAGTAAGTCATCCCTGAGGCCAGAAACAAAAGTCATCCTGGCTTCTCCCTCTCCCTTATCTCCCACATGCAATCACCAACAAGTTCTACCGATTTTACTTCTGAAATCTGTCTCAAAACTGTCCTCTTTTTTCTCATCTCCTCAGCTTTCACCTTTGTCCAAACCAGTAAAGTGAATGAGGTTACCAGGGTAGAGAATAAAGACCTTTCTCAAAAGCACAGACATTTGGGAAATGCTACAACTGGTAGAAGAGAAGCTGAAAACATGGCAGAAACAATACAATTAGATAAAAAAGAGAATTTAGATAGAAAGGATCAGAGACCTAAGGTTGACCCTCAAGCATTTTCCAGTCTCAAGACAAGAAAGGCAGCTGTGAAATATAAGGTGAATTCAGAACATGTTTCTTATATTTAAGACATATGTATGAAACATTTACTTTATACCAACTTCCAAATGATTACTAAGATTTCTGCATGATTTTTTTCAAGGTGAAATGCTCCAGGTTAAAAAAAACAAAAAAACAAAACTAGCAACATGTAATGAAATAATCGAGTGCCACTTTAGAATTTCTTTTTCTTTTGATTCACTTTTTGGATATTTGAGTCAATACAAATCGGGCATTTGGTTTTTGTTTTACTTTGTATACAATCAACTGGATCAAAGAATCCAAAGGCCAATCAATGTTCAAATTCATTCTGATAAAAACGAGTTTTGAATCTTCTACAGGAAATTGTTTGCTTGTTCAGACAAGCCAAAATTCAATTTGGAAAATATTTCTCTACTCCATAATCTTAAATTTCTAAAAAGAAAAGTGTCTCAGTTCCCTCCAGTGTTTTTCATTAAATGATATTTAATCTGAATTTAAGAAATAATATTTATTTAGTTCAAGGTATGTTCATATATTAAAAGATAATTTTTAGAAGAGAACATAACATGACTTTCATACAAATATAAAATGAACATGTGTCAAAGCTTTTGTTTAATTCACTAATTAATGAGGGAACCAGTAAGATATTACAATTGATTCAAACGAGAATTCAAAGAACCACACATATATGGTCATTCAGAATTGTGAAATAAATTTGCTAAACAAATATAAAATTTCAAAACTGCTCAATATCTACAGCATAATTATCAAGTGAATCCCAAAGAGATACAATTTGCATTTCTGCATACAAGAATCATTTGCATTATTATAACTATTATATAACTTAAAGCAATGTAAAATAATCCAAAGCCAATAAAAGATTCGGAGACCCTACAGAATCAGATAATCTGGACAATGCCCAGTTTTTCATTAAAGACAACCATAATATCTTGGTCTATTTCTATGTCTTTCACAAATTTTCCCTATAAATAATACAAAAACTACTAACTCCCTGTGTCCCAATGCACAAAACCTGGAGGGAGGAGAATGAAGCAGAGGAAGATAAACATAATAACTGAATAAATTATAAGGCACAGTGGGATATAGCCCAAAAAACAGAACTGATAATTTTCCAATACACACAAGAAGCACAAGTAAGGAAGACCTCTGTTCTGATTGGATGGCACCTGTGCTGAACACATACTTAAGCACAGACAGAAACAAAGAACTATGGGAAATCAGAGGAGGGAAAGAGTTATGTTCTGATAAGGAGCCACAGGGCTTACTTCATGGAAGAGGAAATGCAGCAAGTCTTTAAAGAAGAAAGTTTTTCTGATTGTGGTAATTGTTTCACAAAGTATACATATACCAAATCATCACATTATACACTATATATTGGGTTGTCGGAAAAGTCATGATGCATTTTTGCAACGAAAAATATAGAAAAAATATGTCATGACTTTTCTGACAACCTAATATATAAACAAATTTTATTTGTCAATTATACCTCAATAAAGCTGGAGGGGGAAAAGATAGAACAATGGTTTTAAGTAAGTAGAATGTGAGATAAAGGGGAAAAATATGTCAAGTTAAGGGAATAGTAAGAGAAAAGCAACAGGCATATAATGTTCCTTGCTTGTAGTTTAACATGGTTGGGTGAAATGAGAGCTAAATAGAAGAAATTGAGATTTAGGCCGAATCATAGAAAACCTTAAACATGTTAGGAGGCTGAGAATTCATTTTATTCCAATAGGGAGCCACCAGTTTTTAAGCAGGGAAATGACAAAATCAAATATAAGCCTGAGACAAATAATTCTAGCAGCAATTCAGATAAAAAGTGAGATTGAAAAGTGAGAAATTAGAGCCATAGAGGTGAGACAAACTTGCTGCAGTGGTCAGGTTGGAGCCTAAACCAGAGCACTGAGGGGAGAAGACAAGAGCTTTGAGGAAGGAAGAATTAACAGGATGCAGTGATTCACTAAGTAAGTGATTCTAGGTTTTTGACTGTACACTCACATCAGTTAAAAATTTGAGCATGCACCCCTACAACTCATGCATATATTTATTTAGTTATAAAATATGTACTGCTCTACTAATGAACTAATATAATACATGTAATTTGAAACATTCATACATGCTCACAAAATTTTTTCCTCTCACAGAGAGAGGTTTAATTCATGTTTGGATGCTTAATTTTTAAATATCTTGTTAATTTTGATGGCTTTGTATCAGTAGTAACTCTCATCTCAAAAGTACTATATACTTAGAGCAAGGTCCATGGTTTACAATGAGTGGATGTAAATTCTCGTGTCAAACAACCTTGAAAATTTCCATTTTTTTTTCTGATTTCTTGCAGATTTAAGTTGTCCATATATGTTTGTCATGTATATAATCTGTGTTTATATATGATACATATGATATAGATATATCATATATATACACACACATACTTCTTTTAACTATGTAATGTAGCTTATGAAGAGCTTGAATGAAGAGTAGGAGATTCCATTCTGTATATTCTTCGTTTTTGCTAGTGCTTGTATGATCAGAAATATCTTCAATTCACATTCTCATAGGAATTTTTAAAGTCACTATCCAGGGCTGGCCGAGTGGTGCATTGGTTAAGAGCTGGCTTGGGACGCCAGCTCTGAGCAGCAGGGCCCCAGTTTGGATCCCACATGAGGGCCAGTGACACAGTGACACTGTGCTCTACAGCTAAGATGGTGAACAACAACTTGACCTGGAGCTGGGCTGCCATGAGTCGCCGGCGACGGCGTAGGCTGCAGCCCCTGCTGCAATGGGCTGCCATAAACTACCGTGTGTGGCCAGCAGCCAGCGTGAGCGGCCGGCAGCCGGTGTGAGCTGCCAAGAGCCACCGTGAGCAGCTGTCCAGAGGCCGGCGACCAATCTGCCTCACCCAGGAAGAGCGCAATGATAATACCAACATGGGCCAGTGAAGCAACGTCCTCCACAATTATACTGAAGAGCAAAAGAACAGCAACTTGTCTGTTCCCCTTCCCCTAAGTCCCCAGCGCTGTTCCCCTCCCTCAATTCCCCAATAAAATCTTTAAAAAATAAAAATAAAGCCACTTTCCATTTTGTGAGTTTAAGTGAAAGTAGGTAACATAATCTGTGAATCCCTAGATTCATAGACACAATGTGCTCTCCCCTCAGGATTCCTCTCCAAGTGTACTTGACACGACTCTACATACAGACCAAATCAAAGCACCAGGGGAAGTCCTTATATGAAATATTAATGGAGCCCTTATTTTATTGTAGTTAGGACTGTTGAAATAACTTTCTAGGTCCAAGGTGAAGCTACTCATGCCCCAGGGGTGCCACATCAGCAAACTGAAATTTAGATAACATTCCTGTCCCTGAAAATGCTCCACATAACCAGAAATGCAGTATATCCAGTCAGTCAATCCCCAAACATCAAGCCAACTCTGGGCTCTATACTTGCTCCCCTGCTTCTTCTTATCACAAACAAGGTAGACTATGTGGTCCCAGTTGATCAGATAGTTGCTATTTTTCTCTTCCTTGTTCTTGGTTCTTTATCCTTCCATCTATTTTGCAGTTCTCCAAAAGGAGACTATCCACTTCATAAAGTATTAAATAAAGTTTGTTTGTATCACCTGAATTGTTTTATTTAATCATTTTTTAACAGGAATTAACTATAAAGAGAAGTTTTAGTACTTTGTTCTGATTATCCAATAGCTCATCTTGGGAACACCGCCCCCCCCCCAACCCCCATTGAAAACCCACATTTTAGAAATAGCAGAAAAAAGATAAGTCAAAGATTAGCAGGAATGACTTGAAGGATAGTAGTTTCAATGAAGTAAATGGTAAACATAAGAGGATAATGTATCTGGAAGGAAAATAAAACTGGTTCCCAACATATTGAGTCTGAGGTACCATGAGATACATACTCAGTGAAGCTGTCCTTGAGATATGTGAAAGGTGTGGAGCACGTGAAGACGGATCCAGGTTACATGCATGGAGACAGTGTGTAATTAAAACCAGCTCATAATGTAGGTTTCCCAGGAAGAAAAGCAGGCAAATGAGAGAACTCTAAAAGGCACTTTCATAGAAGGGGTTTGAAAAAGCAAGAGGACTCTTCTTAGAGATGCATGGGAAAGGGAAAGGAGAGAGCCAGAAGGATGTAGTGGCATGGAAGCCATAAACAGAAGATTTTCAGAAAGCAAATATTTCAACTATGCTGCACAGTTAAGAAGGGTAAAGCTAAACTAAAGACATTGGATTGGTAATGTAGGGTGTGGTGGACATTTCAGAGAGTGGTTTCAGTAATTAAGGAGCAGAAGTCAGTTTTCAAGTGTTTAAAGAACCAGTGAGTAGTTGGGGGAAAAAATGGGAACAGTAACCATAGACTGTTCCTTCAGGAAGTTTGACAGTTAAGGGAGAAGAGAGATTATGTATTGAATTAAGGAAGGTGCTTTAAATAGGAGGCATTTGGGTTTATATGTAGAGCAAATAGCGAAGAGGGATAAACTGAAGGTAGAGATAAAGAAGGAAACATATGGGACCAGGTGCTCAAATAAACTGGTATTGCTACAATCAAGGAAGTAGGTAAAAGAGATAGATTTGGGAAAGGGGAGGAGGAATTTTTCAAGTCAGAAGGGAACTATAGTTAATAATACTGTATTGCATATTTCAAAGTTGCTAAGAGAGTAGGTCTTAAAAGTTCTCATCACAAGACAAAAAAAATTGTAACTATGTACGGTGATGGATGTTAACTAGACTTACAGTGGCGATCACTGTGCAATATATATCATTACATTGTACACCTAAAACTAATATAATGTTACATGTTAATTATACTTCACTGAACAAAATCACATCAGTATAAACAGTAATGAACGGACACAGTGGGGCAGGAACAGTTTATATCAAAAGATTCTCACCTCAAAACTGTGCTTCTCCTATTGCGCTGGCTGCTCCATTTTAGTTTCCTTTTCCTGTCCTCTTAATCTCCATGACCTCCTGTAGTACAATGGGAAATAAATATTTGGTTGAAAAAAAAAATGAAGGGAAAGGATAAAGTGTGGTAGTTTTTTGTTTTGTTTTTATGCACATTGAAAGGGTTCCTATCAGATGGTTTATCTTTTTATCCCATTAGGAGGATGCAGGAAACTTATGAGCATCAGTAAACATTCTGGACAGTTTAGGGGTGGTGGGCAAATAAGCTTGGAGCCACTAACTAGTTGTTAGCATCATCCAGATTTGAGCAGAAGAAAGTTCAGTCTGATCAGAGGTATGTCTGATCAGAGGCAGTAAGACTAGATTTTTGAGTCAGACCTGAGGAAGATGAGTTTAAAGGATGAGAAATTCAGGCAAGAAAACATTACTTAATCAAGGCAACAGCAAGGGGATGGAAAGGAGGCAACATATTTGACTTATTTAGAAGGAAGAACGGGAGTGGAGCAAGTGGACACAACAAAGTCAACACTACTCTTTCTAGAAATTTGTCAGAGAAGGAAAGAGAGACAGCAAGGTAAATACACAGGAACACAGAATTCATGGATGTGTTTCACTAAAAAGAGAAACTTATTGGTGGAAAAGAAACACCTAGGAGAGAGGGAGAGATTCAAGAAGACACAGAGGGTGGATGACTGACAACTGATGAAGTCATCAACATCTCCAAGAAAGGGGGACTGCAAGAGATTCAGAGCAGAGGTGGGAGATTAACTTTAAACTAGACAGAAGAAAGAAAGAGGTCCACAAACTATTTACAATATTTCAGAAAGCCTTCTGGAAATTGCAATTAAGTAAAATGTCAAGTTTCTTTACTTTTGGCAGGCATTAAATCAACTCTGGTTATTGCACACTGATCAGAAATTCTAATTTGCTGTTGACGACATCATAGAAATTTCTAGGATGTGATTGGTGGAACATATATTGTTAGCAGAGTTATTTATCCGGTTTTTACAATATCTGATTTAATTCTTCTAGCAAGCATGTGATCAACCTTGGATTAGAAGAGTGACAGCTGAAATTAAGCGGGCATTTCCAGGGAACAGTGCCTAGTGTTTGTACACTTATTTAACTTTATTGCTTATTAGCATTACATCCCTGACAGTGATGTATGTGATTTCATTTAAGTGACAAAATCTTTCAAGATATGAGGTCTGTGGATGAAAACATAATAAAAAGAGTCCTTGAATGAAAAGAACTGAGATCACAAGATCTCTATTGTCCCTTCATGTCTAACATTCTATAATTTTAAGAGGGGCCTATAAACACGAGTTCAGGAACGGCTAAATGGGAAAGTTGAAAAGAATGCTTGAAAACACCCCAACTACCCAATGACTCACTCTCAACAAGGCAAGGAGAAAAGGAAGCAATGTAAGTGACTATTCCCACATGGAGAGCAGCACAGGAGAGACCAAATATAAAAATTAAAATTAAATAAAAGGAGGGCGAAGGATAGATAGCAAACACTCGATAAAGGAGGAGTGCTGGCTTTTATTGATAACCATAAAACTTTAACCAACTTCAGGAACAGGAATGATTGTCATGAACACACTTTTTTTTTATGTTTGGCACATCCACCTAGCCAACCCTTGTGCAAATACAAATAAAGAGTGAGGTTCCATTCTCACCAAGACTTATACTAAGCTAGGCTCATTCTGTATCTTTTCTACTCTTTATGGTGTCTCTTTGCTCACTGGAACTGGGCAAATTGAGTCCTTTAAAAAAAGTTACAAGAGAAACGGGCCAAGAAGACGAGTTAAGAGTTAAGACAGGTCTTACCCGTGGGTTGGGTGCTTGGGCTACCAGCAGTCTCAATACCTGGCAAGCATATGGAGACAGCCAGGCAGGCCAGATTGCCTAAAGATAAACACTGGTGACGTCGGGGTGGCCTTCGCACCCCAATGAACAGGTTCAGGGAGGAGAAAGCTCAGAAAAGGAGGGAGTGGAGCTATGTGTACTTTTCTTCCGGAACGGTAGTTCGATGGCCCCGACCTAGGCTCAGGTAGAGGCCAGTAAGCCAGAAGAAAACCCTGAGGCTCGCTGTCGGGCCAGCTGGGATCCCGGGTCCTTTCCTAACAGCCCCATGTCCCTGCGGCCGCCCCCGCCGCCCGCCGGCGCCCGTGACCCGGTGGCTCCGGAGGGCCGTCTGGGGCCCGTGACCCCGGAGCACTGGGCATCCGGACCCCCCTCGGAGGCGCAGCCGCTATTAAGGCAGGAGGCTAAAGGGGAGGAGGAGGAAGGGGAGGAGACAGGCGTCCAGGGCGCCTCTGGAACCGGCACGGCGGAGCAGCGGCGCAGGGGTTGGGGGGAGGCTGCTGAGGCGGCTGGAGCCGAGGAGGGCCAGGTGGAGGCCGGGGGCACCGCGGCGGCGGGGTCAGGCTCCCCGGCGGGAGGCGCGAGCGGCGACCTCGGGGACTGGCGGCGGCTCGTCGCCTGGCTGCGGCGGCGGCAGCCCCAGTGCTGCCCCTGTGCGGCGCCCCTTCCCCGCTCCGCCGCGCACTGTTGTCATGGAGGAACCAAGATGGCGGCTCTGGCCTACAACCTGGGCAAGCGGGAGATCAACCACTACTTCAGCGTGAGGAGCGCCAAGGTGCTGGCGCTGGTGGCCGTGCTGCTGCTCGCAGTGTGCCACCTCGCCTCCCGCCGCTACCGAGGTGAGCGGGCCCTCCCCCTGCCCCGGCTGGGGGAGGAGGCGACGCAGCGGCTGGAGGCCGCCCCCCGCGTCCAACACACGCCCACGCTCACGCGGCCGCCCGCGCGCCGGGCCCGCGGGGGAGGCGGCGCCCCCACGTGCCCCCAGGTGTCCCCAGCGGCGGGCCGGGCGCTCCCGGCGGTCTGAGCGGACCCCAGGGCGGGCCGCCACCGGACGAGGCCCCGTAAATTCCAGGCCCCCCGAGCGCCTGCCCTGGGACCGCGGACGACAACCCGGGCCTGGCCGGAGGGGCTGCCGGGGTCCCGGTTCCAGCGAGAGCTGGCCGGGTGGGGGGAGACGCGCCAGGCCCGGGGCTCGCGTGCAGGAGGTCGGACAGGTGGCCCTTGGGGGCCAAGCCGGGAGGCACGAAGGCAAAGGCTGCCCTGCAACGGGGCACCTGCGTCAGGAGTGGGGTCGCCGATTCTGCGCCCGAGGGGTCCAGCTCTCTAGCTTTGGTGTCGCCCGGCCTCTGCCCTGTAACGGCAGGGCCAGCTGTTGTTGGACAGCGGCAAGAGCCGCCCTGTGTTCCTTTGCCACCGGGGGCTACCGCTGGCAAAGATGCCCTTGGCCAAATGGAGGAGGTGTCACCCAGCCTTTGTGAAACGTTTGAAGGGTTCTGGCTGCACGCTTTTTACAAAGTAAAGGCACTGGGGCAGATAAGTTAAAAGAAGTTAGGGGTTGACAGGAGTCGAGGTGGGCAATGAAAGCAAGTTGGAAGCGCTTTGAAAGGAGGCCTTCGCTGTGTGTTTTGAAATTGGTGTAAAGGGGCAAAGGAAATATGACCTTATTTCAGAACAAATGATCATTCAATCATCAAGGATATATTTACTTGTCCTCGTTGATTGATTTTTGGAAAACAAAATTTCTGTGTAAAAAAAATGCCACTAGGAGAGAGAGTGACAGGCTGAGGGAGATTAATAATGATATGATCTTTTATTTTTGGCTCTTAGTAATATCGAAGCCATTATCAGGACATCTTTTGGTGACTGTGAGATTAATTGGTCAAGATGTAATGTGTAATAAATGGACAGGTGGGCATTTAACGCAATTTCCATTTAACTTCACACCCACTTTGGCAAAATATCCAGTAAACGAGGTTTTGGAATATGAGCTCTCTTCTCATCCCAGGAAATCTTTCAAAGTGTAGAACATTTTGATCAATTTTGCTGCTTTGTTTTTGCCAATACTTGAGGATTAAAAATCTTATACTCTGGTGCCATACTGGATGAATAGCTCTTTATATAAACACAGTAAACCGATTTCAAAAGATAAATTCTTGATACAAACCTTTAGGCCTTTCTCCTCCAGCCCCATATAGATCACAGCCATATGATCTGGCAGGGCATTGCTTAATCTGCACTTGCTGTAACAATCATACGCAAAACAAAACTAGCAATGTTGATGCATTAGTTGGTGACTTTTAAGAAAATTTTGTAACTACTGTTAATCACATGCTAGTTTGGTATAAAAAGACAGTAATCTAACTCAATTTTGTGTAACTTTGGTGCCATAGTCCTAAAGGTAAACATCTAATTTCTCCTTTTAATTGTGCTTTTATCTTTTGATAAGCTTGGGTACTAATTATTACATTTAGATTATGTCATTCTTTCGAGATCTGCCATCAGCAGGGAAAATAGAATGTCAGATGGAACCTTATGAGTCAGTGTAACAATCTGGGGTTGTTTATAAAGCCTCCTCCAGAAGCTAGTCATCAGCTTCCCTAGGTGCTTCAGTGCCTTGAGTGTGAAGCAGTACACCTGGTGTGTGTACTTGCCCAGACTGAATGTCAAGAACTTGAGCCAGAAACTGTTTGGGAAAATTAATCTTACTAGGAACTTTTTAGCCATCCTTATGCTTTGGCAGTGTCAGACTGAGTCAGATGCAATATACACTTGATAACTATACACTTGAATCACAATAGCATAAACCTTTAGAATAAGAAAGGATATTCTTATATTAGATATAGAAGTTTTCGCTGTATATTAAAATCCCCAATGTGTGGCTCTGAGTATGCCTTAAGCAAGGTAGAGTGAATGCAATTTGAATACATATGTGTAGTATCTCTTGCTTTATTTACAAACCACAGAAAGTAAAAGAATTGCACACAGCAGAAAATAAAGCAAACACAACATGCTAACATTGAACGCATTATATGCCAGGTACTGTTCTACTAAAGGTTTTACACATTTTAATTCACTTTGTATTTACAACAATTCTATGAGGTGGATACAAGTACTATATTCCATCCTCCGCTCCTGCCCCATTTTTAGCATTTCTGTAATCAGGATGAGTTTTTAAAACTTCCATTACATGTCAAAGTTTAATTGATAACACTTTTCCATAAAATAGTTACATAAAATAGTGATGTGTTATAACCAATGCTTTTAGATTCACCAAATTACAGTATTATTTACATTTTAAAGATGAGTCATTAGAGGTTAAGTTGCCTAAAGACACAAAATTAGTCAGTGACTGAGGTAGGATTGAGAACCCAGTCAGCCTCATACAATTATTTTATAGTCTGCCTTTCTCCGAGCTTCTCACATGGTGGTGATGTATAGAAGATGGAGTGAGAAAGCATTTTCCAGAGGGACATGTATTCAACCATTTAGAAACACTAATTCAACCTCACAGTACCAGCCAAGAGTTTTCCTATTCTTTTTCCAGAGAAGTGATTTTCTAAAAGTTGCATGTGTAGAACTTCAAAATCTGACCATTTAATTTTTTATTACCTGTGTTTTTGGTTTTTTTCTTTTCCCTGAACTCCAGGCACACAGTCTAAATATGCTTTGCCCTTTTACATAACTCACAAATACCTGATTTTCTGTGCCTGCAATGGCCTTTCTCTCCTGGAAAGAAAGTACAGATTTTCACTTCAAGGCCTAGTTCAAATGTCACCACCACAGAAGTAGAAATTAGAAATTAAGTGTTTCTACAGCAGTTAGTACATACGTACCATGTTATATCATAATAATTTGTATCTTTCTCCCCCAGACAAACTATGAGCTTTCAAGGGTATTTTATTTATCTTTAAATCATCAGAGCTTAACACACAGTAGGAGCTCCATACACAATTATTGGATAAATAGATTTTTAAAGTTCTTATTTTCTTCAGTTTTCCTCCTAGCATTTGGTTCTTTTGCTTTTAATTGAATTTCATGTTCCAATAGCATGCTCTGATCTGGACTTTAAAAAGTAGGGTTTGTTTTTTATTTGCATTATTAATATTATTTTCACATTATATAGTAGATGACATTTAAAAAGTAATTTTTATAACTTTTTTTTTTCAAGTTTTATCAATCTTTAACATTACTGAATTACAAAATGTCCATTAATGCTGTGATTACAGATTGAAAACATTTCTGTGAAAAGAGGCCAATATCTATAGCCCTAAGGGTAGTTCCAATCTGGATATATTCTAATTTTTTAATTGATAAAGTTAACTTGCTTCAAATGCCTGAATTTTGTTGAAATCTAATTCTGTCATTAGGTGTATTAAATACAAATGTTAAGTACAAATGTTTTGGAGAAAAGTAAGTTCAAAGCCTCAGAAATTAAAGCAAGAAAGAAGCTGTAGGTCTCTTGGGCTTTTCCTTCTTTGACTGCTAGAAAAATCCTAATCTATATGACATTACTTGTAATTACTCCTAGCTTGTCTAAAGAAAAATGTAAATGGTGATTTTTTTTTCAACCACAGACTAAAGTATAACTTGCTGAATTTTAGGCAAACAAAATATACTGTAGATTATATTGCAAACTTTGTGATCTGGTATTTTCTTGGTTGGTAGTAAGAAACAGCTTTGGTAGGATAATTCAGTCTAAAGGTCCAGTGTGCCAAAGGTATTCAAAGGAAAATAAAAGCTACACTTTATTTAGCACATCAGGTGTTTTCTTTAGTTGTTACATTTTGTTTTTCAGCTTTTTTTTCCTGTTTGTCTTTTTACTTCTTTTGTTTACTTTTAGTATCTTTCTATTATAGAAAAATCATGCATGAAAACCTAAGACTAGATTGACAAACCAGAATGCTTATGCTTAAGATAACAATAAAGAGGAAGACAGCCATTCATCTAGATAATCTTAGTATTGGAGATAGTTGAAGTAAATAATTCTATTCCTTTAGTTACTCTGTGTGTGTGTGTGTGTGTGTGTGTGTGTGTGTGTATGTGTGTATACGCGCGCGTGCACGCGCGTGCACAGCTTGATTACTTTCATGTTGGTTGTATTCAAATAGCTATCAAAATTATATGAGGCAATCGAATATAATGACTGGGGTTTTTTTGTTTGTTTTCTTCTGTTTGGGGCTTTTCTGGGCAAATTTTGAACGGAAAACATGTTTCAGCATATATTATATATAGTTAGTATACGTAATAAAAATGTGGCACATTAACTTATTTTAACATCTAGATTTACATTTAGTGATTTGATCCAAAAAATATTTCTTTCCCAGAAAAAGAGAACTTCTTTTAGAGTTTGGAATTTTGTGGAGTTTTCTTTTCTAGATCAGGTTAATTTATTTTTAATCAGATTATAATAGTATTTATTATTACTACTATTTTAATTACTTTGCTGACAAATATAAATAAGCCAATCTCTTCTTCTATTTTTCTATTTTGGTTAGCAATTCTTTTACTTTTCTAATGATTCTTTATATTAGATTCTCTCTATAAAAATAGCTGGTAGTTTGTCTTCTAATAGGACCTTAACTGATATACAGAGACTTAAATTCAGATATAGGATTATTAAAAAAAAACAACTTTGCATCATAAAATAAGAAGTCATCGTCAACAAGCACTCATGAGCAAATTAAGAATTTCTTTGCTGGAAAGACCAGTTTACAGTGTTGTTTTTGCTTAGTGACAACTTCAAATCTGTTTTGCTCTGGGGTTTTTTAAATTAGGGCTCATCAGATTAGAGCTGTTGTTTTCCACTAGCTGAACTACTGAAAAACAATTTGTGAGTAGTAGTATTAAGAAGGAAACGAAGAACTTTGCATTTTTAAACACCTTTTCTGGTGGAGAAAAGACTGGTTATTTTAAGATATTGGCATGGTCGTTCCATCTTCAGAAAATCATATTGATAACCCATATAGATGATTAATAAATAACATAATCCCACACACTTAAGATTGATTAAGGTGTGTTTCTGTTTAGGCTTCTATTTTAAAACAAAAATCAAATAACTTTTTTTTAAAAAAGGAAAGCAGAAAGAAAGAAAGAAGAAAAGGAAGAACAAGGAATTAATACCTAGTTATTTGCAACTTCTTATAACTTTTTTAGAAAATAAATGTGTTACTAACTTCATTTGGTTTCATAGATGTATTTAAGGAGGTAGAAATGCTATAATGTAGAAGTTTCATCCTAATTTTAAACATTTACTAGATTTTTATTAATAGGATATTCCTGTATGGTCATGATAAAAGAATGCAGCGTGAGTGCTGTTTTTAAGAAAACAATTGGTATGCTCTTATAGGTCTTTCTTTACTCCTTGATTATTTATGTAGCTTAATGTTGTTTTTTAGAACAGGAACTAGTTTTCAATAATTGGAAAGAATTAAGAACTGATTATTTATAGTTTCCTTAAAGAGATGTTATTAAAAAATCTTTAAAATACAAAAAGCTTGCACAGGCTACATACATAATCGCAAAAATTTAATGATTGATATTCTGCTTTCCTTATCGAGTTTTCCACCAACACAATAATGCAGTATTGTTACTTTTCTGTTCTATTTTCGAATTTATGACACTGAAGTAACATTTTCACTGTTGATGCATACTTGTCTTGCATCTGTATCACCTTTTATATGTATGTTGGCCAGATAAATAGATAACTGAATTGAGAAAAGGGATGTCTTCTACTTTAAATATCTTTAGGTCTTCCTCTCCCTACCCTGAATGGTTCAGTACAATATTTGTTCTGTAATATTTCACTTACCAAACTCCCTGTCCTGACCTTAACAATTTTAAAACAAATAGAGTGTACTGTTGAATGTTAATAAAGAACTCGAGATTAAATTAAATAATACATATATTATAACCCCATGGTTAATCTAAACATCTCATTTTTCCCTCATCCATTTGACGTATTTGAACTATTTTAATGATTCCAACCCTCGTTTTAACTTCTTCACTCATCTAAGCAAATGGACAGTAACATGGCCAAAGGAAGAAGGGTGACCACCTGTTCCAGTTTACACAGGACGGGAAGGTTTCCCAAATGTGGAACTTTCTATGTAAACCTGTGACAGTCCCAGCCAAACTTGGAACCATTTGGCCATCCTAAAGGAATATCAAGAGCTATCAAAGAAAGGAGAGAGGCTGAACACTAATAACTAAAATCTGCCCATTTTTTACTGATATTGATCATGTGTATCTTCGGCTGCTTTGTGGCTAACAGTTATAAGTCTTATTTTTGTAAGATTGTAAAAGGAGGCAATTTTATTAAGCTTTTTAAGAGGTTCTTGAATAAGTCTGTATTCACACATTTATAGAGTCGAGATAACATACTTCCTCACAGGGCAGTTGTGAAAATAGGAGTAAGCATATAAAATACTTCAACATTATCTAGGTTCCCAGATACACTAATATACTACATGTTGTAATAGCTGAATAAGACAAAGGCATTTCCAAAGTCTTCTCCTATGTCTCTTAAACTTTTCTTCCCCAACTAGAGGTAGGAGTGATACACAGGTATAAAGGCTTGTTTGAGATTGAGATGATGTCCCCAGAAAGAAAACCTGAAGCAGAAGGAATTGCCAAAGCAGCGAATGTACCATTTAGGAGTTAGGAGTCTTCTAGGGTAAGAGAACTGTCATTAGTGGCTCTAATCCTACTGAATTGTAATGCACTGATATTTATGGAGTTTCTCATGAATGAGTAATATGCACCTAAAAGGTATAGTGAAGCATAGAAAACTTGTACTTTCTTGTCCCAAAGAGTTTACATGGAGTCAGATAACCAACATATGAAAATTTAACTACTGTTTACAACACTGTTGTGTTTAACTGTTATAGGCAACGATTCATGTGAATACCTTCTTTCAAGTGGCAGATTTCTTGGAGAGAAAGTTTGGCAACCTCATAGTTGTATGATGCATAAATACAAAATCAGGTGAGATTTCTTCATTGTGTTTTTGGGGTTTTTTTTCTAGGATGTATTGTAATATCTAGTGGTGAGGGGTTGATGAAGCAAAGAAAGTATTGTCTGATACTTCTCTATATGATGGTAGAGAATTGGTGAAGGCGGGTAGGGGTAGAAGTGAATCCAAATTATGATTCCTGCCCAAAAACATTAGGGGAAGAGCTTTGGCCAAGCTGCTTTATGTCAGATGAGATGTAAGCAGGCCCAAGGATAGCCCTTGAGTGAAGGGCTCCTGCTGTGGATCTTGGATAGTGACCTCATGGACTTATTCTGAAATAATGGGTATAAAGCAAATATGGTTAGAGTATATCTTAAACACTTAATAAATGGGGCATCTTATTATTGAGAGTTAGTTGATCCTACAGGGACTGGTAGGTAGAACAAACATGGCCACCTATTTTTAAAGCAGTGTAACTGTATGTATAACAATCCTGTACTAATTTTTTTCACAAACTATGTGCTTTGAAATGCCAATATACTGATTTTACTTATTTTAATTAATGTTTCTTTGTGATTTCAGTGAGGCAAAGAACTGCCTTGTAGATAAACATATTGCATTTATTGGAGATTCCAGGATCCGTCAATTGTTTTATTCTTTTGTAAAACTAATTAATCCCCAATTCAAAGAAGAAGGAAATAAGGTAAAATTTATCTGGTTTCTTCATTAAGGTATTATTTTAGAAATTAACCAACTGAATGTTTTCAGGAGGAATGTGCCTCTTCACATTAATACAGGAAACTATAAAAAGTTTTACTTTGGTTTTGAGAAAAGTGGAAGGAAAAAGGGATGATTTGCTCTAATAGGGAACATAAAAACAAAGGTGGTGGGGGGAAGTATTGATTGGCAAGCCTTTTATTAACTTAAACTTCAGTTTTCAGAAATAATGAACTCTTTCCATGGAAAAACTTAAAAATTCCCTAGAAAGAAAACAAAGAGGAAGTATCCCTTATCCTCCTTTTAATATTTGCCGTATTTGTTTTCAGTCTCTTTTTTGAAAACATATTTTGTAATGTTTTTAGCATGTATAATTTTATGTCTTGTTTCTTTCCCCACCACTTATCCTAATTCACCATATTATTATATAATCAACATACTTATCTTCATAATGGCAACATATTGAATGGATATAATGTAATTTTATATAACCCTCCCTTTTCTAAACTTTTTGTAGTTTTCTAATTTTTTTTTTATTTTACAGTTTAAAAGAGGACATTTTCATTTACATCTTTGTGTGAAAACTTTGCTTTTAAATTATTTCCTTAGGATGAAATCTCTAAAATGAAAATATTAGGTTGAAGAAGATAAATACTTTAAAAATTATTGATTATATTGCTAAACTATTTCAGTTTATACTCTAAGCAGTGTACATCAGGGCCTAGTTTTCTGCAGCATTTCTGGCACTGGGCAGTCATGCTGTATAATTAAAACAATGCGACAACAAATATGTGCTCTTTTTACAGACAAGTTCTTATTTTAAAAATATATCTTCTAGATAAGCATTCTTCTAGGAGAATAAACAAAAACTAAATATATATATGTTATATAATATATACAAAAACTAAATATATACATATATAATATATATATCTTTGAAAACATTCACAAATATGAACATATCTCTGTTTATTAAAAATTAATTTTTTTGTGATTTATCTCATCATATCCGTCCATTTATCCATTTTTAAAGTGATCCCTGTCTTCAATTACATGTGATTGGGAGTGAGGAATGGCAAGGAGAAAAAAGTGAAGTACAAGAAAGTTCAGAATTGTAGGGGAAATACCATAGCTCATGAGCTTACGATGAAAATCTGCCTGTCCACATCAGCTTCCCCTGTGGTGAGGAGTTAAAAAATTAGTGACTTCACAACTAAGTACCTAGGCGCCTAGTGTTGATGGTAGTGGATGCTAAATTCATAGGAGCTATTCCTTGTGAGAGGAGGCCTTAGGCTATTAGATGTTTTGTCCACTGGAAAAGGCTACTATTGATTTTAAAGCTGAATGATTTTCATTTTATTTGGTATCTATAAATATAGTTTCCATTTGCATTTATACACACACAAAATTATACAGACAAGTTGGAACTATTTAATGGCATTATCACAGTTCAAAGAAAAACTTTAGTAAACTTCTAAAAAGTAAATTTCTGATTTCAAAGAAACAGTTTTAATAATGGATTTGGCAACAGTTAGTTGAAAAAAACTGTAATGGTTTTCTCTACAGCCAAAAGTAGGTACAATATGGCACATTGTTTCTGAGCCCTAGTTATAACACCTAGGTTTCCTTTTTCTTTTTCTTTATTTCCTAGAGGTGCACAGTTATCCTGCGGTTGTCCAACAGGAGACATTTAAATTTATGTGCATTTAAAAAGGAAACAAAGACAGTTTGTCACAGTCTTAAACAGTTATCGAGAAACTATTGAGTTCAAACTGCTAGTGGAGCCATTTGCCAAATTGTGTTTTAGCTTGTTCTCCTGTCTCGGAACAACCTGAGGACAGAGATTGTGTATTATTATTGTTTTGTTTTATTTTAAAATACATTTCTTGTGCCTAGGAGAGCCTGTCATATTATAGAAGCTGATATATATGTTGTTTGGGGTTGTTTTGCCTTTGTATGGGTTCGTTTGGGTGGAATAGGAATATTAAAATAATTCTGTGTTTGAATTTGTTTTTTTTTCTGTATTGAGGCAATTTTTTTTTTTAAGAAGCTTTAGGACTTTTTTCAAACTATATTTTGTGCAAGACTAATTCTGTGAGAAGCTCTGGTGAAGTCAGTTTGGGCAGAGCTGGATATCATATCCTCCTCTTTGGTGGTTTTAATTTAGGCTAGGATATTAAAAACTTGAGAAGCCTTGCAGTAAGGAAACCTGTATGTTTTGCTTCCAGCTGGAGGGCAAACTAGATACTCTGGGGACCTCTTCTACCTCAAACCAACTAAACCCTAGATTTAAAAAAAATACTTGTTGGTGTATTTCTAGAGCTTGAGGAAATGGGAGACACCCCGAAAAGGGACAAACTATGAGGCAAAACCAGAGATGAAAACAATAACAGTAGGCGTGCTGTGGAGATTCAGGTTGCCCTGAAGACAGATGCCAGTAATGTAATGCCCTGTAGGTAGAAAGCTAAGCTTTGGAGCAGCACATTTCTTAGTAGTAATATTGGAAGCCAGAAGACAGTAGAATGATAGCTTTAACGTTCTGAGAGAAAGTCCATTTCAACCTAGAATTGTATACCTAGCATAGAAATTTCTCTATTCTTGAAATATAGGACATTTTTTCAAATAAACAAAAACTGTAAGGGTTTATTGCCACGTAGACTTATACTAAAAGATTTTTCTAAAGGATACACTTCAGGAAGGAGGGATATAAGTCAGAAAAAAGTCATCTGAAATATAAGAAGCAAACAATGAGTAAAGAAAGCCATAAACATGTCTGAATCTAAACAAATAGTGCCTGTATAAAATATTTGTTTATACTTTATAACAAGTCTGTACTAATGAACTGGCCAATAATCGCATGTAAGTCAGAGGGGAATGGTCACAATTAAAATGTTCTAATATCCTCTTTACTCTTTAAGGTGTTATCTTACCGTAAAACTTAAGTTAAAGATGCATAGTAAAACTTCAAGTACAAGGATTAAAAGGATATAATTAGGAAGTATAAATTCCAAACCTGAAGAAAAAAAAAATGAAACAAAACTAAACTCATCTAATACCAAATGTGTTTTATACATACAAACACATACATACATACCCGTACATATTGTCAGTTAGACACATATCAGATTGGTTTTAAAAGAAATTTCTGCTACTTAAAAAGATATACCTTAAAATAAATTTTAAGACAAAAAGCATTATCAAGGATACACATACTTTTTAGTGATGCAAAGTTCAAATCACTAAGGTTTTAAACTTGTAGGCATTTAATAAATTAGCCTTAAAATATAAAGCAAAAATTAATATGATTACAGTGAGAAGTTGACAAGTTTTCCATCATAGTGGGAGAACTGAACACTGCTCATGCAATTAATGATAGAATAAGCAATTAGTAAATACATAGTAGACTATTAACAGGCTGATTTTACAAATTTATAGCTCAATATTTAAAGAATACACTAAAAATTCAGAGAATATCTCTTTTCAAAGCACACATATAACTTTTTTGACCATATATTGGGCCATTAAGCAAGTTCCGAAAATATCAGAGAATTGGTATCATTGTTTCTCTGTTAGGTAAGTTCCTTTATATTCTAACTTAACCTGATAAGAATTCTAGCAGCCTACAGTAAATGTTCTTCATGGTGAAATATTAGACACATTTCCCTTCAACTCAGGAAGAAGACAAGGATTTTTGTGTTTTCTGTTTCTGTTCAACATTGTATTAGAGATCCTTAGCCAAAGAAAGATAATTTAAAGATGTAAAGATTGCAAAGACATAAACTCAGGATTTCATCTGACATAATTATCTACATAGAAAACCCCAGAGAATCTATAGAAAATTTACTAGATGTAATAAAAATTTTAATAGCTCATTATAAGATAAACATACAAAAATTCATTATAGTAGCTCAATAAATCTGTTCAAATTAATTTCATAACAAATCCCAGGAATATAGAGTTTTACAAACACTATATAAAATATACTGTATGCAATAGTAACAAAAACCATATAATATGTAGTAATAAATGTACCAAATGTGGAAGATCTATAGGCTGAAAAATATAAAATTTTTTTCAAAGGCAATTTAAAATTATAAAATTAAATGGAAGATATATATTAATAGTATATTCTGGAATGGGAAGACTCAATATTGTAAAGATGTGAGTTATTTCCAAATTGATCTATAGGTTCAACATAATTAAAATAAAACCCTAATAGGATTTGTTGTGGAACTTTAGCAGTTGATTCGAAATTTTATAAGAGCGGTGGACCAAGAGAAACCATGACAGATCTGAAGAGCCAGGTGGAAAGGACTTGCTCTCCAATATCAAGACTTGTTTTAAACTCTGTATTAATTAAGACACTGTGGTATTGGTAGAGCTAAACAAAGAAACAAATGGAACAGAATATAGAACTCTAAAATAGACACATGCACATATAAAGACTTAATAAGTAATAGATATGTCACTGAACATCCCTGGGGGAAAGGAAGATCTATTCAGTTAATGATGATGAGGCAACTGGTTATGTATATGGAAAAAAATGAAATTGGATCCCTACCTTATACCACCAAGTAAAATCATTTCTAAATGAATTTAGACTTAAATGTGGAAGCCAAAACTTTGAAACCTTTAGAAAACAAATGTAGGAGACTATCTTCATTCAAGTAGGGAAAAGTTTCTTACATAAGAAACAAAAAATACCATACAATAAAAGATAAATTTACATACTTAAGATTAAGAGTATCTGTTCATCAATAGATACCTAAAAGAAAAAAAGACTAGCTATAAACTGGGAGAAGATATTTGTAACATATTTCCAGGAGATGAATGAATAAATGAATAAAAATGATGACCCAACAGAAAACAGAGGAAAGGCATGACCAGGCATTTCACAGAAGAGGAAACATAAATCCCAGTGTAAACCTGAAAGATATTTAATCTCATTAGTAATCAGGGAAATCTAGCCTCATTAGTAATTAGCAAATTAAGACCATACCTACTTGAGTGGCAGAAATTAAAATTTAACAATGGCAAAAATATAAAGTCTGACAAGGTGTAGCAGAGAGACTGTATCTCATAAACTGTTAACGAAAGTATGAATTGTTACAAACAGTTCAGAAAATAATTTGCATTATCATGTGAGGTTGAACATTTGTATAGCTAACCTTTAGAACTATTTAGGGAAACTCTTACACATATAGTAAGAGACATGTCCAAGAAGGTAACCAACAGTTCTGTTTATAATCTAGATTTGGTGCATTGTATCAAATGACCTAGACTCTACGAAAATAATAAATATAATATTTGATATATATTGATATCATAATTTGATATATATATATATATTTAATATCTACATATTAAAAGGCCAGGGAATGTTCTAGACTAAATGAGACTATGGAGACATAACAACTAAATGCAATACCTGGTTTTAGTTGAAGTCTAGATTAAAATATAAGAACTATAGAGAAGACATCAGGAAATTAGGGAAATTTGAACATGGGCTGTATAGTAGATAATATTTTATCACTGTCAAATTTCTTAGGGATTCTTACATAACTTACAGTTACGTAAGAGAATGTCCATGTTTGTAGGAGATGTATGCTTAACCAAAGGGGGGCGTTTGGTCATTATAATTTCTGCAACTTTGCAAACTTTGGTGTAAGTTTGAAAATTTTCAAAATTAAAAGTTGGAAAGAAAGCTAACTAAACAATGTATTATTTAAGGGTGCATATACATGTGACAAAACTATATAATAAAAAAATATATAAACAAAATTCAAGATAGTGGTTTCCTTTAGGTAAAGCAAGGAATTGAGAGAGGGAGAGGTCCACGTAGGGCATTCCTTGTGTAGGTAATGTGCTGATTTGTGCCATGGATTCACGAGTTCTAATATATTTTTACTGTGCTCTGTGACTTACATATATGTGACATTTTGTATATATCAAATGTCACATTAAAATAATAAAGGAAAATAAGCAAGAGGTTGAATTAACTAAGCTATGCAAAAGCAGGAAAAAGGAAATTCGTGACCTATTATTCCTTTGAGGGAGAATTTTAACAAAGTTGGGATGGGGTAGGAAGAGAAGACTTGTGTGATTTTGTCTGACCCAGTGTTTGCCAGACTTATTTCACCAAGGATAGTCTTCTCATATAACATACCTTCAAGTTCCATTGAATTAATGGTCCTGAGAGCCCTTTCAGGAAATGATGCTGGAGCAGGACTCACAAGAATTTAAAAAGTTAGGTTGTTGGTAAAAGCAAACTCTATTTCACAGAGATATAAAAATAAATACTATCTGTCTGCTTAAATTAATGAAAACATTTCAACCTTGGCTTTAGAAAGAGAATTAGCCTCTTTATTGACCGCTTCCAGCCCCACCCTACTCTGGGTTTTTAACTGAAAGGATTTCTGTTGTTTACATGGAACCAGATTTTAATTTTTTCTACAACTGGACTGTTGATCTACTGACTTCAAAGTGAAACCTAAAATAACCTAGGATCATATATGTCTATTGCTGTTCAGACAGGACCTATACCCATATGTTGGTGAGAATGGATTAGGTATTCCCGCAGCAACAAAGCACTCTAGAATCTTAACAAAACAGAAGTTCATTTCTCACTTAGCACTGCCTGTCCTAGGTGGGTTGACAAGAGGCTTTGCTCCACACAGTCATTCAGGGATTCCTGCTGTTGGAATTTCTGTGGTCTTCTAGCTGTACCATTGGAACGTTTAGTTCTTCAGTCCCTGCACCAGGTTAAGCTAGCGACTAGAGAATTGCCTTGGGAAATTCAGCCCAGAAGTAACCAACGTGACACCTGTCCACATTATGTCGGCCAGAACTAGTCACGTTGCCCGGGCTAACTGGACGGGACTCAGGAAACGTAGTAGAGCAATCCGTCTCTGCCATAGATAAGACTGTGACTAAATTGAAATCCTGGCAATCTTGGCAAAAGGATCTTTTATATAGACATGTTCACCTATCTGCTTGTTTGTAGTTGAGGTTTTATCTTTGAACTACACCTTAGGTGTTGAAAATCACATATAAACAATTTTACTAGTGTCACTTACTTTTTGGTATTCTATGCAGGTCTTTTTCCCCTTCAGGTTGAATGTAGATAATTGAGATATGCATAAATAAATCAACAAAAGCAACTAAGGGGAGAATTATTTACATAAAATGTTTTCATTAGTATTTCTCTGTTATCTCCTTTCTTATGGCAGCATGAAAACATTCCTTTTGAAGACAAGATTGCATCAGTGAAAGTGGTAAGTTGATATAATAGTAAGCTAAATGTTATCGTGTCGAAACTATATTCATTGGTTAATTTATTTGCAGATCAGCTAATGCTTTGTACATTGCTAAATATATTTCAGTGTATTGAGAGTAGATAAGAATAGTAAAATAATTGAATAAATGTTCGTGTACACTATTTTGTGTAATAAAATAGAAAATTTGGTCTTTCAGATTTTTATCCAGGAAAAAATAATCTTGTACATTAATTTGAAAGCAGCGTGTGTTCAGGATTAATGTCCATAAAAGAATATATGTGAATTTTCTGAATTCCCAGTCACGGTGACTTCTCCTAGATAACCAGGAATACAGTGAGGACCCAGACAAAACTATCCCAGACTTAATGGAGCTTGCAGGACATTGTAGTTTTCTACATACAAATACATGTGTGATAAGGATGGCAAAAAGGAAAACGGGGCATTGGGGATGTACAGATCAGGAAACTGAAAGTAGTTCTCCTCCTTGAGGAAGTGATATTTTCATTGAAGCCTCAGAGATTAGTAAGAACAGTGAAAGAGTTTATGAGCATTTTAGGCAGAAGGAAGAGTATGAAGAAAAGGAGCACAGAGAACATTCCAGGACTATAGGAGAACCCAAAGGGTCCTCAGAGCAAGGGGAAAGGTGGCCAGAGAAAAGGCAGAATGTCTGGGCAGAGGCCCCACCTTCTTAGCAATTTTCAGGACTTGAATTTATTCTGAGGGCAGTTGAAATTCCTTGAATACTTGAGCAGGGAGGTGGCAAGATCACATTTTACATTTTTAAAAGATTACTCTGACTAAAATGTGGAGTATAGTTTAGATACAAAGTGGATACAAGGACAACTATTATGAAACTCTTGCCAAATCGAGATGGGAGATGAAGAGGTCATAGACAGGTGGTGTTTTACTTTTAAAAGTACAGTAAGAGAGATGTTAATGTTTACTTTGAAAGGTGGATATAACCGTTTCTTTGACTTTTTCTTTTCTTACATTTCTCTTAGGATTTTCTGTGGCATCCAGAAGTTAATGGTTCTATGAAACAGTGTATCAAGGTGTGGACTGAGGTCTGTATTTGAAAATATAGGCCTTTCTGGTTTTACGCAACCAAATTTTAGAAGCACATGAACATCCATTGTTTTTCCCCCCCTTACTCACCTGTTCCACTTCTGTATTTTATACCTTTTTGATAGCAGCTAAGCTGTGCTGGATTGATTCTATCACTTTACTGAGAAGAGGAAGTGTTCTGATCCAGCATCTCTGCTATCAGCATTCTAACCCTAAGGCGATTGTGCTTACCCCACACTTTGCTGACTTAAAATTATCTGCACTGCTGTAGCTTGGTTAATTCAAGCCCAGGCAATCTTTCTGACAAAACACACATTCTCTTGAGTGTTTTGCCACTTTGTCCTTCAGACTCATGACAGGTATTTCAGGGAACTTTTTTTTTTTTTAATAGCCTGTTTTCTTCCCTTCTATCATTACATTTGCAACCCAAAAGTTGAGCCTGGTATGGTTTGGCTCATAAGGTTCAGAAACAAATTACATATAAAGGCAAGCATGCTATTAAGATCAGAAAACCCCTAAGTTTCCATAAGTTCACTTTAGAATTTCCTTGGTAGTCTCCATAGTTTCTCATCATTCTTTTAATTAAATGTGTGTTCTTTCCCAGAGGGACTTGCATTGGGATGGATATGACAATATTCAGTTTTGTTGACCTTATTTTGCTTGATTACTTGTGCTGCAATGGTATTTTTCTTTGCAACTTTTCACGGTAAATGTTTAGTACTGTAACCACTTCGTACACCAAATAAGCTTTTGTAGGCTCTGGTGGGGACCTAGCCCACATTTCTTTTTCTTTCTTTTTTTTTTTTTTCTTTAAAGATTTTATTGGGGGGTTGGGGGAGGGGACCAGCCAAGTTGTTGTTCTTCAGTCTTCATTATTTAGAGTGCCAGTCGCCGTCTGGCTTCCTGTCGGGAGCTCATGGCTTCTAAGCTCAAGGTGTTGTGTTCAATCTTAGTTGCGGGTGGGCCTAGCCACCATCCCATGTGGGAGTTGAACCCGGCAGCTTTGTTGTTAAGAGCGTACTCCCTATCCACTGAGCCATCCGGGCGGCAGCTCAGCTCAAGTTGCCGAGTTCAGTTTTAGTTGCAGGTGGGCATAGCCCACCATCGAAAAGGCAATCTTGTTACACCAACTGAGCCACCCTGCCACCTGTTGGCAGCTCAGCAACAGCTTAGCTCGGGCACAGTGTCACTGGCCCATGTCGGAATCGAATCAGCGGCCCTGTTGCTCAGAGCTCGCGCTCTTAAGCCAACTCTTAACCAACTGAGCCACTCGGCCGGCCCCTAGCCAACATTTCTAACTTTGTTTCTTTGAGAAAATGTATTTAAGTTTTCAAAGAAAACAAACATGCAAACAACTTCTAGAACTCAACTTCCTGGTAAATTGGAGTCGCACATAACTGTGTTTTGTTTTTATTGATATATTTTTAAATGTCCAGAAATGTAGAATAATGTTATATGTACATTTTAAATGATTTAAACATATTTTCATATGTGTGTAGGACCTGAATTTATATCCATTAATGTAGTAGAAGTTCATAGTTAAACATCAGTACAATATAATTTATAAGTCCTGCAAGTTTACAGAAAACCTTTATTTATTAGTTATTTAATAACCTGGAGATATATTTTATATTCAGATTTTCAGTTCTTGTAATTTGTTAAAACTAGTTTTTGGAGCATTAGATTCTGCTGTAAAACTCCTTAAGGTTATTGGGAGAAAGGAAAGATTTAACTTATTTAGGTAGATGGCCGTGTAATTACCTCAGATTGATTAGTTGATTGATTTGATTTATTCAGAGTATATATATATATATATATATATATATATTTATTTATTTATTTATTTTTTGCTGTTTCCATTGTAAGCTGCTAGCCTGAAAATACAAAGATCCATATTTTTTATTTATATACTATTGCTAGCTTTGTGCTGGATATTATGAATATGGCTGGGAATTAGCCCCACTCTTAGCCCTTGAAGAATTTCCAAACTAAGTGATAGTGACTTTCTTTTTTTTTTTTTTATTAGTTTCAGGTGTACAAAACAATGCAATAGTTATACTTTTCATCCCTCACAAAGTGACAGCCCCCTGCCCCCAGTATTGACTGTTTGATGAATGATGATCTGCTAAGATGAAGCATAACAACAGATTGAGCACAGAGGACTATGGAGGCACCATGGATGGAGGCACTTAGGATGGGGGTTGGTTAGAGTGTAGGTGATAATCTAAGAAATCTTTAGAGAGCAGATATTTCCAAAGAGCTATAGGTCAGAAAGATACTCAGATAATCATATACCTTATAGAAATCTATAGGCACATGAGCAGAGTTGAATTTAGCTGACTCAAGTGTTAGTCAACAGATATTTATAAATCCAGGCACTAGGCTAGACACTGTTAATATCCTGGTTAACTAAAATAGAGTTCCTCAAAGAGCCTCTGGTTGAGTGGCAGATATAGGTAATTAAAGGAGCAATGTTGTGCCAAAATAAGGGAATTATAGAGTGCAACAACATTACAGAGGATAGGCACTAAATGTAATTTTAAAAGTTTGCAAAACCAGTTTTCAGATAAAGTGGCCTTAAAGGTGAGGGTCGAGTGAGAAAGGAGGGTTACCCTGTGCAAAGGAAATAACATATGCAAAGATGCCGAAGATACGAGTATATATAATCTATTCAGGGAATCACCAGGAGTTTTAATGTTACTAGAGCTAGAATTCAAAGTGCTCCTTTATTTCTGTTTAGTTCTGCTTTTAAATATCATGTGCTTTATTTTTGGGAGAGAGTTGATTAGAGATGAGGTAAGCAAACACTAGATTATGAATACTATCCTAAGCTACATTTGAGGGGGTGTAGATATACTTTATCCATTTTCTGATTAACTCTTAATATTCAAGGTGTATTTTCTAAAAATAAGGATATTGGGTTGAATTTATCTTGAGGGTAGTGGAGAACCATTGAAACTCTTAAACAGGAAAATGATGCGGTATAGTGCGGTAGTAGTAGGAAATTAGACTACATTGTAAAGATGCCAGCAATTTAGGTTTAAATCTGTAGGTGAATGGTAGTCATTAAGAGGTCTGAGCTACTTAGATGGATTTGAAGAGTCTTGATATGGAATGAGGTGATATTTGAAGTTACTTGAATGGAAGAAATTGAATACGCAGAGAGTTTAAAGAATAAAGAAGAGATTTTAAGAATGGAACTATCCAAAAGATCCTGAGAAGGGGTGGTTAAAGGGGTAAGAGGAAAACGTGGGAGAACAATAACGGTCAGGTAACACAGGGAAAGACAGAGTTTTAAAAAGTGGATAGTCTGTAGTGTCTCTTTAGGACTTAGATAGGGTAGAGTGAAGCTATAGGACTTAGCAATCAGAGTTCATTAATGGATTCCAAGAGCAGTTGTAATGGATGGTGAAGCCCCAAATCAAAACGTGATAAATTGAGGCATGAATGAGAGAGAGAGAAATTGGCATAGTGAAGGTAGAATGCTCTCCCATGTATGTAATCTGTTGGTTAAAAGTGTGAGCAGAAAGAATTTGAGAGTGAGACAAGGTTAAAGGAATATTTTTGAGGATAAAGATGATTTAACACTTTGTGGATTATGGGAAGGAAGAAGAGAGGAGAAGGGGGTTGGCATTGATAATATGAGTGTTGAAGGAGATAATGGTTATAGCCTCAGAAGTAAAAAAGGGAGGGGATATAGACATAGAACAACGGGTTAGCCATTAGGAGGAATAGGGACGTAGTTTCTTTACTCGCTTGTCAGAGAAAGATAGGTTGGGTGAACGTAGAGATGAAGTTGTAGGAATGAGGAAGGAAGGGAAAGCAAGAGCACACAAGCCAGAGGAATTCTGTTTTCTCTTTGAAATTTGAGAAGAATTAGACTTTATGTGGCAAGTGAGGAGGTGGCCAAGAGGGACCTCTATAATGAAACTAATATTTGGGATAACCACTGTGAAGAATGAGTAAGGGAGCCGCCTCGGGAGGAGGAAAAAGTTTCACTAAAATAACAATGTAAAATGAAGCACTAAGTACTTTTTCTTCAGTGAGCTCATTTTAATAGAGATTCTTGCCACCCGTGAGATAGGCTGGAAGATATTATACATATCTTATAAAACAAGGATACAGACTCAGAAAGGCTGGCTAAGGGTGCTATACTGGAAACGAAAATGTCTCTGAAGGGAAATAGGTTAATTTTGCTATTTTTTTTCTGCTTTCATAGTTTTCTGTGTATTGCGTTTATAATAAGACACTAACTACCTCAATTTAATTTTACATGTGGGTCTGATGTTTTTCTAATTCTTATTTTTAATTATTTCTTGTGTACATGATTATAATATCAAGTCTTCTGTGTTGTGGAAGGTATATTGAACTCAGGAGCCAGAAGACTTAAGTTGTGGCTTTGTCCTGTCGCGTTTCAGCAATGCCCTATAAACCGTTCTGAATATAATTTGCATTTGATGAGGATTTCAACCAAATTTCTCCTTATTTTTTTTTCCACATTGTGGTCTATAGTAACTGTCAGTTAATTTTGTTAAATACATATTGGACTTAACTTTCCCAAAAGATTGTGTTTCTTTAGGGCACTGACCTTATATTTTATTTAACATAAACTGTATATTCTATGAATACTTTTAAATTGGCTCACATAATATACTAGCGGTTTGCTCTTAAGCAGTTTACTCACAATTCAGAATATTAGCCTATATTAGATTTCCATAGTGGTTTTTGGCTTTTATGGTTTTTGTAAAGAACACAAAGTATTAGGCCGGCCGAGTGGCACGATGGTTAAGAACTGGCTTGGGACACCAGAGGGCCCCGGTTCAGATCCTACATATGAGGGCCAGTGACACCGCCCTCCACAGCTAAGATGCTGAACAACAGCTCAACCTGGAGCTGGGCTGCTGTAAGTCACCAGCGACCGCGTAGGCTGCAGCCCCTGTGGCAGTGGGTTGCCATGGGCTACCGTGTGTAGCCAGCAGCCAGCGTGAGCGGCCAGCAGCCGCAGGGAGCGGCCATCCAGAAGCCGGCGACTGATCTGCCTCGCCCGGGAAGAGCGCAATGATGGCGCCAACTTGAGCCAGTGAAGCAACGTCCTCCACAACTAGACTGAAGAACAAAAGGACAGCAACCTGTCTGTTCCCATCCCCCCAACTCCCCAATAAAAATCTTTAAAGAAAAAGTCTGTAAGTGTTAAAAAAAAAAGAACACAAAGAATCAACCATACGAGCTCATGCCATCATGTGTAACCGTGTAACCATGTAAGGGTTTTTTTAGGCATTGGTTGTCCATCTTGTTATAAGAATTTAATAAGGAACTCTAGAAAATTAAAACACATTTAGAAGGAAGAAGAACTGAAATTTAAGAAAAAAATTAAGTGATGTTACTTACATTAATTCCCTGAACTGGATAAAACACTATTATAAAGGTTTTCCTTTCTTTAGGATTCTGTTGCAAAGCCCCATGTGATTGTAGCAGGAGCTGCCACAGTGAGTTATTATCTGTATTCTTACATAATGATTTTTGTTCATACTTAAAGACATGCTAAGGAAAAGTTAACTTATGTTAAATAGAATTCTTGATTGTACTTATATTTTAATTCCTATTTCTATTATAATTAATGAGACTGCTGAATTGTAATAAAAAGGTCTCAATGAACTCAGGACATTTGGTGTTAAATGTCAATATTATTTTATATCTAAAATTATATTCTTTCTTCTTGAATGTTATACATTGAAAGTCTGATTTTATACCAGCCTTTTCTAACTATCTTTATTTATTACATGAAATAATATGACTATAATTCTAACATTGAATAAAAATGGGAATTAAATAATAGCTTCGTTACAATAAGTTAGATACTTTAGTTTTTCTGTGATGGATCCTGAATTAATGCTTACTCTTTGCTTCATCTTAGTGGTCTATCAAGATCCACAATGGCAGCAGCGATGCGCTCTCCCAGTACAGAGCGAACATCACCTCCATAGCCCCGCTTCTAGAAAGACTGGCGAAGACTAGTGATGTTTATTGGGTCTTACAAGGTAAGGAATGAGTAATGAAAAAATGTCATTTTGTATATCTTTTGAGGCATGGGTTTTTATTATCTCCTATTTCAAGAAGTAAAATGACTGCTTTATGAGAATAAATTTTGAAATAAGGCTTGCAAAATTAGAATAAATTTGAGTTATTTTCTTTCCCTTTTGAATTTAAGGAACAGACAGACTAATGAATATAATAAGTAAAAAATAAATAATAAATAAATAAATATATCCTCCAAGGAGCCCCAGCAGACAGAAGGGCTGCAGAATACATTCTTACAACAAATGAGATGCTTACCTGTGATTTTTTGTTTTTTACAGAGTTTATTTATTATGATTGGGAAGTATGGAAAAAAATTATTAAGTCTGTTTTATAATATTAGATTCATTGGAAATAAATATCCTTTGGAATTGACAGGATGTATTTAAATTCATACCATCAAGTTTATGCTTGGTAATAAAATTCTTTAAGAGAAAGTTGACATTAGATCAACTCATTTCAGGAGTTTATTGAGTGTCTGTTATTTAATGCCTAGCACAATATGAAATGCCTTGGGTTTTTTAGCAGTTCAAGTTATTTGTCAGAAACTCATGATTATTTCCAAGTTGAATGTCAAGTTGAGAGAAATAAAAGCGCTGGTGATAATCTGTTCCACAGTCTCTATTTACAGACTCATTGTTAACCTTTCTCTTACCAAAATGAGAAAAAGTTAAATTTAAATGATTTATGATAAATGATAAGAGACCTTGATCCTCAATAATATTACCTCTTAATTGTGTGAATAAAGTTTGCAAAATTAAGCAGTGACAGAAGGAAAAAGAGACTGGCTGCTATTTTTACTTAGGCAGTCTCCTACCATCCAGTTTTAAATTCCTGTTCCCCAGTATAAGCCAACATCCAAAAATTTTACTCTTAAGACATGCTAGAACAGAAAAATGTTTCCTGAAAGTTGTGTACCTAAGAGAGGCGGGATAAAAGTTGTTGTTTAAGTTTGAGGGAGATATTGATTGAGTCAAGAATTGAATATAAGATAGGAAATCTGTTGCAAATCTTGGCCAGCTTTATTTAAAAATGAATTATTAGGTGCCTGGAATCCTCTAAACTTAAACAACAAAAAATGAAATGCAGTCAACTAACTTGTATGACCACAATTCCTACCAATAGGGATTTTTTAAAATGTGTTTTTAATAATGTGTTTCATGTGCAGATCCTGTTTATGAAGATCTATTAAGTGAAAATAGGAAAATGATCACTAATGAGAAGATAGATGCCTACAATGAAGCTGCAGTCAGTATTTTGAATAGTAGCACGAGAAATTCCAAATCAAATGTTAAGATGTTCAGTGTTTCCAAATTAATTGCTCAAGAAACCATCATGGAATCTTTGGATGGCTTACATCTTCCAGAATCAAGCAGAGAAACTGTAAGAATTCTTGTATCTGTCAGTAGAGACAATAATATCTAATTGATCATAGCTATAACTTAACTATAAATGTTATTTTATTGCAATCTTGATTACTTGTAATTATTCTATGTAAACATACATCTAGAAATAATTTTGCCTTCATCACTGAGCTGAATATATGTGAGAATTTTAGTATACTCTGAGAGATAAGTGATGGAAAGGAGGAAAGGAAACCTCATTTATTGAGTGCTAGTTGCTCTTAATACACTTTGTCTCATAAGAAGCTTATAAGTTTTCATTTTTGAAAATTACTGCTTTATGTTCTTGCCTTACACCTTAAAATTACAAGATTAAGCTTCTGTGAAGAGCACATTTTTTTTAATATGTAGAATAATTTTGATTATTCCTTTATAGTTCTTATACCCTAAGTACCATTATTTAAGGTACGTAGTAAATACTGAAAAAAAAGTCCATATTGACAGCTGGAAAGGGATGTTAGGTTAAGTGTGAAGGAGAACTGCATAATTATGAATTTTCACACATAGTACAAACAGCTATTATTTAGAGTTGTTTTCTTATAAAGCAGTGATTCTTAACTTTTTTGAGGATCACCTAACCTTGAGTGTTTGATTAAAAGCAGTAGTTTTGTTTGTCTCCTACAGAAAAAATGCATGTTCGTATATCTACACACATGCTTCTTGATGTACTTTAAGGGGCTGTTTGGACCTCCTGGAACTGGTTACGCACCTTGGGATAGAGTTTGTAGACTAGCATGTGCAAGAGTGCTAGGCACAGAGCCTCCTGAAGTCTCAGGGCTAAAAAAGATGAGACTTTCTAAAAGGCTGAGCACTTCGAATGTTTTAGCTTAAGTAATATAATCATCTTAGCGTTCCAAAGATGCCTAGACTATAAAGTTTTTATAAAACTCGATTTGACTGAACCTTCAACTAGATAGAACCTTGATAGTTTGCCTAGAATATATATTTTTTTAAATAGTAAAATTTATTTTTTATTTTTTATTTTATTTTTTTGTTTGTTTTGTTTTTTATTATTAGTTTCAGGTGTACAGAAATGTAAACTGCCTAGAATATTTTTATTACAATGAAACCATGTTGAAGATTCCACATTTTATTTAACATTGAAATATTAAAACTAGAATCCTAAATAGTCCATAAACTGTACACCAAATAAAACACATACTACAAATATTATTAGCTAAGAGTTAGTTTTTTGTGGCAGTTATTTTACATTTGTTTTCTTTTTTCATACCTAAGGACTGGGACTCTGTCTTAAGTATCCTGGTATCTTCTGTATTGAAAGTCTGCTAATTAAAATTCTTTGGTCTTTCACGTCTGTCAGTATTTTTTTAACTGAAGGCCACAGACCTCTAGAAGTCATGAAATGAGTATTTAAAAATGTATATAGAATAGAATAGAAAAATGTGAGAGTGTATTTCAAGTAGTAAGGATAGGCATTGTTTCCCGTATATGTGTCTGGGTTATATTATAAAATGAATTTTTCACTATAGATCATAGCCCAAGAAGTTTGAAAAGCCCCGAACTAGCTATTACAGATTGAAGGAATACCATTATTTGCATGAGAGTTTGGGAAATGCAGCAAAAAGTAAAAAGCATTCTGGTTTCAGTGCTGAAAAGTCAGTAGTATTCACAGGAGAAAATCTAATGCAAAATACATTCCTGACAAGATAATAACCAAATAACTTGATTTGTTCACAGAGTGCAATGATTCTCATGAACGTGTATTGCAATAAGATTTTGAAGCCTGTAGATGGTTCCTGTTGTCAACCTCGGCCTCCTCTCACTCTCATACAGAAGCTAGCCGCTTGCTTTTTCACTGTATCTATTATCGGATATTTAATTTTTTATGTAATACATCGTAACACCCATCGGAAGAACAAGTCATGTACTGATTTGGAAAGTGGAGAGGAAAAGAAAAATATTATCAATACCCCTGTGTCTCAATTAGAAATACTTTTACAGTCTTTCTGCAAACTTGGCCTGATTATGGCTTATTTCTATATGTGTGACCGTGCGAATCTATTTATGAAGGAAAACAAATTTTATACACATTCAACTTTTTTTATTCCAATTATCTACATCTTGGTTTTGGGAGTATTTTACAATGAAAATACTAAAGAGGTAAGAGTCATTTTCTTTTTAGCTCTTTTTATCCTTCTTATCTCATTACAAACTCTAGATTTAAAAAAATACCATGTCAGAATATACATGCATGTATATAGCAGAGGACAAAGGAATATTGTGGTTGTACTTTTCTAAGTGGACTCGCTGTTGCTTTTTTGAAACAGTTTGGAGGAAGTTCAAAGAGCCTCGTGAAGATTGTTTAAAAGTTGGAAAATCATGAGCTGTGAAAAAGATGTCATGGCTTAGTGTTATTGTGTCTGCATGGAGATGGAGAAAGCAGAGGGGAATTTTATAATGGTCTTCAAACATGAGATACTGTTCTCTTTTATAAAGTAAAAAAATATATTAATAAATGCCTGTGTGCACAAACACATTTTATATTTACATATTTATACAGTCAGACATATACACACACATAAATTAGAACTTAATAATGTGGTCACTATTTGCAATATTCTGAATTTCCTATTTTAGCATTGCTGTAATTGCTCAGAATATTAGTGTAACTCCTTTATAAGGCGTGATTTATTTGCATTAATAAATTCTATTGTAAGAAATAACTCATATGAGGATGATTAATCAGTTCTTCATCTCCAGTGAGAGTATCCTAGGGAAAATAAACTATAATAATAGAGGTATTTTTTTGGTGTTTTTTTTTTTTAACAATAGAGTATAAGAGAACTGTAAGATCTTTTCTAACTGAAATTCTAAGATTTTCTTAATGAAAATTATAAAATGCCATTTTTTCATTTACAAGCACATGTCATAGTTTAAATGTAATCTTAATAGAAAACGTATCTACTGAATTACTATTTAAAACCTTTTAGTTTATATTAGTTTTCAAATTTATATTTTAAATAGTTTTATTGTGTCTTTTATCAAGAAATAAAATGACAACAGCCTTTATTTAACTGGTTCTCCCCCTAAGGATCTTCTGACAAAAGCATTAGCTTTACATTCTTTTGGAACAGTTTTAATATACTTAATATATACTGTCCAAATAATAGCTTTATGGGGAATTTTAAAATAGATTTTGGTTCTTTACACAGACTAAAGTATTAAATAGAGAACAAACAGATGAATGGAAAGGATGGATGCAACTTGTGATTTTGATTTATCATATCTCTGGAGCAAGTACAGTAAGTATTTTGAAGTTCAGATTATATAGGAAATAATGTCACTTTAGGGCACCAACTTTTTTGTGTTTTATACCCTCTGCCATTTAGAGACCCCTCTTATTTCTAGCCCAATCTTTTTGCTTTCCCATTCTTCTTCTACCACCTGACTCTTTGGGAATGTATAGTTTTAAAAACAATTTTTTTAAAAGACTTTGGGAATGTATAGTTTTAAAAACAAATTTTTTAAAAGATAAGGCAATAATTTATTTGTATTTACTTGTCCTTAATTTTAATATAGTAGAGACAGCTGATAATCTAAGGATATTATTTCATATAATCCTTTTGAACAACTGATTTAAAGTTATCAAGAATCTTTGTAGATGACACTTAATTGCAAAGGATTTAGAATACTTAAGTTACTATAAAAAGAAATCAAATTAGATGATTATTTTATATTCTACCCTTCACCATATTTTAGGAAGTTTGACCAAATATTTTTACACTTTTAAAGTTTAAAAAACTTAGAACTCTCTTGCCACAGTGTTCAGAGAATTCAAATACTGATGGACTGCCATTGTAGACCACGTAGGATGTGCCATACTTTCAATGTCCTACCTTCTTCATAAGATGGAGGACCCATCCTTTGCTCACCCAGTGCCTTCTGTACCTGGACAAAATCATTTTTTCCTTCTCCCTGTGTGTCTTAAAAGGGAATTCTCGTGGTCTGCTGAACACCTTGGATTTATTAGAAAGGGTAGAAACAATGTATTCAGAGTTGTAACACTTGAGCTACATTACAATTAAGACAGCTTTTGAGGGTGAACCGAGGTATCTGATAACCACCTTTCACATAAGTTTTTACAGTGATGATACAAACTGATTTCCATGAAATATGTTGTAAAAATTTAAGAAAGTCATTCATAATTTGGGAACGACTGAACTGTTTTATTTGCTTATATAAAGCACCCGACTTTAAACAGTATTTGAATCAATGATAAATTGAAATGACGGGAGTGTTGGCCAGAAAGGAGTATTTTGAAATTTTCATAGCAGCAGTTAAAAAGGTAAATAACACTGGGGCTTTTCAGATATCTCTAAAATTTGAAAATAATGTTACTCTTCATTAGGTATCTTTATTATTTTCAAAAATTGGTGATTTTATGGATTGTTTGAAGGGCAAAAGGCAGAGGCATGAAGTATAATTTTTACTGAAATTATATGACTATGATATGTGTATTTGTGGCAGCAGTGAAATTCCTGTGACTGAAAGGGACCTAATGAATTCAACTATCTATGGAAGAGCCAAGACAGTAAAAGAGATTCGAGTCAAGGAGAGATGAAGATAGTAAAACTTAGTTTATAAGCCCAGTTCAGAATTCGTAGGATAAATGTGGCAGATTCTCTAAAAAGCAAGTAGAGATGCATACTGAATCCTAGAAATATCTCTGACATATGAATAAAGATTAAATTAATTTGGGGGGGGGAAGAGTTTTGTTTTAAGAAAATACCACTTAGAGACATAATTAATTGCTGACATATTAAAGGGTAATGCTATTGTAAAAAAAAATCAGACAGAAAGAATTAATGGCAGATTAAGTTCTCAATTCAGTGATTTCTGAAAGGATTTGGATCATAAAAGGATGCAGGCAATTTGGCATTCTATTATAATCATTTGCTAAGCTAGCATTCTAATACATCTTAGACTACGCCCAGTACATCCTCAATTACAATTTTTAAAAAATCCCTGTTCTGGAAGGACATATCTTTCATTAACAGATCATTTGTTATGATTAATTAACATATCATTGTTCTTTTATACTACAGGATTTTGTGGTTAAAAATTACCTGTATCTACATCAGCAAAGCATTATTAATGTGGGTTTATAACATATTTTGGACTTGATTCTTGGATATTTGAAGGGATTACCTTCATTAAAAAGTCTTTTTAACTGTCACAATTATTTTAATTACCTAATCTTAATGTTTTTTTATTTTGAGTAAAATATGTCAAACTTTAGTTGTGCCATGTTTTTATACTAAAATAGAAACTGTGTCAAAAATTACAGAGAATTATTAAAATAATACAGATGGTCTGGCAGATTGCAATTGTTGGTATACATTCTTTTAAAACATAATTTATATCTAATATGACTAAAACACTATGAATTTAACATGGAAAGTACAGCAAAGTAGATACATATAGTAGACAATTTCGTGTTCCATTGTGGGTTTTTTCCTTTGAGAGTCTGTAAATTACTTTTATAAAGGGACCTGAGTGAAAAGTCTGGAGGGAAAATTTGTGAGACTAGAAAAAGACCAGAAAGGGAAGTCAGGTTAACTACTAATTCTAATGAAGCTGGAATTATTTTTAATACTAAATTTTTTATGTAAATAGCACTTAGCTCACGAAAAACAAAAAGAAAAACAGTTTAAATTAAGAGATTAAAGAGGAATGACAACTAAACACAATGTGTGGTCATCGATTCAATTTCCTAAATAAAAAAAAACAAAACATTTTTTAAACCACAAAGGATATTACCGGGACAATCAGGGAAATTTGTATATGGATTGTACAGTAGATACTGTTTTATTCATTTAAAATTATTTTGGTATAATAATGATAATATGGTCAGGTAAGAAACTATTGTTTTTTCTTAGGAGATACCGTACTTGCTAAAATATTTAGGGATGATGTCATGTAGTCTGCAATATACTTTTAAGTGGTTCAGCATAATACATATAGGTGTCCATTGTACTACTCACTTATATCTTAAAAAGTTGGGAGAATTATTGGGAGAATTATTGAAATAATCCAACATTGGCAGGAACTTGACAAATCACTGTGATAGTGTTTAATTCAATTTAAATAAATTGTTTTTACTGTTTAAATATAATAACCAAGAGACAATTTTGTAGGCCCAGCCTCAGTTTTGAAAGGACTTGAAAACATGTTTTATGGACAGTGGTTAAAGTAATTGGGAATGGTTAGCCTCGGTTTAAAACCTGTTTTTAAATACTTGTAGAACTATTAGATGTAAAAGTGATTAAGCCTGTGTAATGGCTGTCCATTATGGTAGCCACTAACCACAGGTGGTTATTGAGTGCTTCACATGTAGCTTATCGGAATTGAGAAGTGCCATACTATATAAAGTGTAATACACACCGGCTTAAGTGATTAATTACAATAAATACATACTAAGTTGAAAAACTTAGTATTAAAAAAAGACAATAAAATATCTCATTACGTATTGGAATAATATATTAGGTTGAGTTAAATAAAATATATTTATTAAAATTAGTTCCATTTATTTCTTTTAACTTTTTAAATGTGCTGGTAGCCACATTAAAATTTTACTATGTGGCTTGCATTTTAATTCTATTGCATAGCACTGTCCTAGAGGGCTGAAGTTGGTAGTTTTACATAGAGTTAGATTTCAACTTTTCATGAAAAGTAACTTTATAGCAGTTAAGGACCTTTTGAAAATGGAATGCATTGTGTTGGGAATTTGTATGTTTTCTGATACTATTAGTGCTCACATACTCGAAGGGAATATATTAGAGTACATTCAAGAATGAAGTAAGGGCATGGGTTTAGATAAATTAGATAAATCCTGAGGCTATTTCAGTACTGTATTTCCCACCTTCATCCCTGTGATTCTAATATGTTAACACCTTCCATGAAAATTTCTGATCTAATGATGAGATAAGACATTTAAAAACTAATGATGAACAATAAATAAAAACTCTGATATATAAATATTGGGTTCAAAAAGTCATGACGTATTTTTTCTGTGTTTTTCGTTGCAAAAATGGTCATGACTTTTCCGACAACCCAATAGTTGGTAATGTAGTAACTCAGAGGAAGGAGAAATTACTTTCATCTGAGAGTAAAGACTGGAAATTTTGAAGAGGGCTCTAAAGAAGAATAAGATTTGAATAAACAAAATGTGGTTGGGAGAAGAACATTCCAGGGTAGAACAAACAGGTAAACAAGGGAGAGCTGACAGGAAAGCACGAGAGGACCAGTTTAGGAGACAGAATATTAAGTTTTGCTAGAGTGGAGGCTATGGTAAAGAATTCATGAATTGTTATAAATTTAAGGTTTTCTTCCAGGAAAAACTATGACCCCTAAGAAAAGAAAAACATGTTCAAGGATATATACAAAAGATGCATACATTCAAGGCTTTAGAAAGTCTATTTAAAGGTGTCTGCTTAATTATTTTGTTTTATTCTACAAAGCATCATCACTTGGGGAAGCACGTTTTAACTAAAGTGACTATCAGCAGTGTTAATGCTGGATAATTACAAAGATGATCAGATGAGTCCATAACATAAAAGCCAAAAAATTTTTGCATCGATTTAGTAATTATCCTTAAAAGAATGGCCTTATAATTGCAACAGTTGAATGTTACTTAACAAGCCTTTTAAAGATCATTTTTAAAAACAGTGCACTAGTTATGTTGTGAAGATCATGAATTTGCACCTAAAGGACCATTGCTTGGTGGACAAGTGAAATGACAGTAGTCCAAGGTTATGATAATTAGGACTTGTAAATGAGATAATATTTGCAGTGACTCCATAAAATATATATTAGAAATCTTATATTTCATTCAACTTAGAAGTGAAAATGTGATGCTCTGAAAAACTATGGCAAGTGAGTCTAAGGGTCTTGGTCATAATGAAACATTTATGTAGGAGTATAAAATAAAATTATTTTATAAAATGAGAGTGAGGGGGCCGGCCGAGTGGTGCGATGGTTAAGAACTCGCTTGGAATGCTAGAGGGCCCCGGTTCGGATCCCACATATGAGGGCCAGTGACACTGCCCTCCACAGCTAAGATGCTGAACAACAG
>NW_017731953.1:758279-765114 GCF_001890085.2 Hipposideros armiger
GGTTATTGATACCATATTGGCTGAAGCCTTCTGTATTTTTGTGTTTCATCAGTAAATATTAGCTGTTTTGTATACTAGATCAAAAATCTTAAATGGAATAATTTTCCAATTACCAACTTCTTAAAAAATTTTGCAGTTTCAGTAGCCTTTCATGTGCAGTGAAAGTAAGTTCACAAAAAAGTTTTGTCATCTTTATTAGCTACTAGTAAAATAAATTTATTTTCAAATGAAGTGATATTTTTTAATGAAATAAATAGAATCTGAAAATTGTGAGTGATGCTTATGTAATCCTAACTTTAGAAAACTATAACTTATAATGAATTGCAAAGCAAGTATTGACTAGTGCTATCATAATTCATTTTCTGGATTCCTTTTCTCAGGGTGCATTTGAGAAGATCTTTTCTCTTTGGCCATTGTCTAAGTGCTTTGAACTGAAAGGGAATGTATATGAATGGTGGTTCAGATGGAGGTTAGACCGTTACGTATGTATTTACCTTGTGATCTTTTGCCATTTCTAATTATACTTTTTAAAATTATTTGGAAATTTTTAATCTATTTTCATTTAGTTTTAGAATAAGGAAACATGTTGATTTGATAAATCAGAGCAGTCGTGCCTCCGTGCTATTTTTATAGCAGAGTAAGGGTATGCAATGTATATATATCAGCAGGAAAATACCGTAAAAATGTTGTCGATAAGGTGGCCTTTGTTTGAGTCATAATTTTGACTTATAGATGATCCATCATATATTTGCTTCAACCATTCAACACAATATTTATTGAGCCCCAATATATGCTCTAGTGTTGGTGTTGTGAGGGATATATTAGAGAAAAATGACACACCTCCAGGCTTCTAAGCCATAAAATCTAGTTTAAAACCAAGATTATGACTTACAATCAGGTGCCAAACTTTGCAGTATGGATTTGGAGGTAAAAGTGTGCAAAGAAGAGAGAACAGTGTCATGGATGATGCCATGAATTTAATCTTCAAGGATGGTTAAGATTCAGTTGGCCAAAATAATGTAAAACACCTAACACAGCATTTGGGAAATAATAGTCACTGAGTAAATATTAGTTACCTCCCTTATCTCTTTTCCTTCCATCTTTCATGCAATAAATGTTTTCTGTTTTTTTAATAGTGATACATTCCCATTTGCTTTTTTTTTAAGATTATTTTTTATTAAAGTACAGCTAATATACGATACTATATTAGTTGCAGGTGTACATCATAGTTATTCAACAGTACTCACCTAGCTCTATACAATGTTATTACCACATTATTGATTTTATTCCCTATGCTGCAAATGTTTTCTTAATGCCTATTTTGTGTCATTCCTGGTTCCCAGTGCCTGTGTACTTGCCAGTGAGCTGCATTGTGTTTCAAAACCATGTATGAATAAAAAGCTTTGTTAAAGTCTTGACATGAAATAATTTTAAATTCTCAACTTTCTCATTAGAGCAGTCTATTATGATATGATAGTACAGGTTAAGTCTTTATTTAAAAAAGAATGCTTATGTGCTTTCTGATCCGCCATATTTTTTTCACCCTTATGTGCATATAATCTTTTTTAAAAGTATGACTTTGGTGGTTGGTTGTTTTATTTGATTGAAAGTACCAATATAAAATGTTTTGTCTTGGTTGAGTACATTTAAATTTTATTACATGTCTTCGGAATAGTTTTTTATTACTTTTAAATTGTCTTTATTTCTTCACTTGCTGCTGAAACTGCTCAAATGAGTCAGCTTATGTCATATTGTTAGGAGAGATGTTTGCTTGTCTGTGGCTGATAGTTTAGTAATCACCGTGGGCTTTGTTTCATCACTTGAAGTTTTAACTCTTGAAGTTTTAAGTCCTAGAAACTCTGAATCTTTAACCTTCTAACCTACTCGCTTTTATACATATTTTTTCTCATTTACCAATTTTTTTGCTATTTATTGGAAAGTAGCTGTTTAAAACAAATTTTCTCTCCTTATTTTTCAGGTAGTTTTTCATGGAATGTTGTTTGCTTTCATTTATCTGGCTTTACAGAAGCGTCAAGTACTTTCTGAAGGAAAGGGTGAACCTCTTTTTTCAAACAAAATTTCAAATGTTCTCTTGTTTATTTCAGTAGTTTCTTTCCTGGTAAGTTTCAGTATGTAATCTTCTAATTTTCCAACATCCTAAATTGTATAGAAAATTAACTTTAAGAGATAGGAATTTAATCATTTATTTTTTAAATAATGTTTTATTTTTCAATTACATTTGACATACAATATTATATTAGTTTCAGGTGTACAACATAGTGATTAGACATTTATGTAACTTATGATCACCCTGATAGATTTAGTACCCATCTGACACCATACATACTTATTACAGTATTATTGACTATATTCCCTATACTGTATTTCATATCCCCATAACTACTTTGTAACTACCAATTTGTACTTAATTCCTTCCCCTTTTTCTCCTATCCCCCGCAGTACTCCTCCCTTCTGGCAATCATCAAAATGTTCTGAAGTCTCTTGTAGGCAGCATATGTAAGGGTCTTGTTTTCTTATCTAGTCTCCCTGTTTAGCTGAGCCAGTGCTCTAGGTGTGTCCCTTGTATGTGTTGTGTGTGCTCTCATGTTGTAGTTGAGACTTGATCCTTTTGCACATCAGTGGGAGGGNAAATATATTTATAGTGAATGAACAGCAGATATATATGGTGTTAGGTGTATGTTGTAGCCTCATTCCTAGCAAGGACCCCTCCATATTTTTCAAATTTTTTTCCTTTTTATTCTACTCGTAATTTAGACTACTTAGATATATTTTTTGTATCCTCTAAGCAACCATAAATTATTTTAAGAACTATGCAAGGTATTAATATGTTAAATAGAAAATATTTAATGTTTTCTTATGTAAATGTACATTTCTTAGTAAATTAAATATTTTCTCTCTTAGGAAATTGTCTCTGGCATTTTGGCTTACTGTTGAAACTAGCCTTCTTGATGTTATGTATATGTTTTTTGGCATATTCTCAGGTTTGTACAGTCTTTTTAGTTTATATTTTGTTCTATTTTATTTTAAAGTTCAAGTCTATTAAAGTATGTGAGAAGCGTCAGAGCTTTTTTTTAGCTTCATTTTTTAATGACTGTAATAAAAGTGTCACTCTGTAGTTGACTACACAGTGTAGTTCCTTAGAGACCTATCTACTTTTGTTACCACTGTTTTTGTTGTAAGAGCAATTTAAAGCTCTTCCTCTGGCAATTGTTCGAAATCCATTTTCTTGAGTTTGATCAATCAAACGTTTATTGAATGCCTCTTATAAGACTACTCTGAGTGGAAATCAAAATTCTCTTGACAGAATTTGCAGCTTGGTTTGTGCATTATTCATTGCATCAAAATGGTACTTGATTTTTTCCATGACTGCATAGAGTAAAATTTTGGCAGTTAATAAAGCCAACTTAGGAGCAGAAGGGTTTATATATATGTAGTATGTTTAATTTAATAAAAATGTTGGTCATTTTCTTGTCTCTAACCTTTTATCCCCCTTATTATGATGGCTGAGATTTCTTGGCTAGTTTAGCAGGGTGGCAGACTGCTACCTGCTGGTCAGCCCACCAGGCAGGCATATCATTTGGGCAGCATGATATTTATAACAAAAGTATAATTTGAATGCCTATAGTTGTGACGTGTTAGTTTGCTCTTGTCTCCAACACTCTCGTTCTTGTATCTGGCAAATGTCAATCATATAAGCAGAGTGTGTGTGTGTGTAATTCTATAAAGCTTTTTATTTTTTTCCCATACTTAGAAATAAAGTATTTATATTTCTGCCTGACCTCCAAGGTTTTTTGCAGGCGATATATAAAATAATAAGGAAACAATAGGCAAATATATGAAGAAGTTCCAGGGAACTGCCACAGCTACTTAACAGTCATTCATTAAAATTCCCAACACTCTATTACATCTGAGGGAGAGAAAGGAAGGTGGACCAGGGGTTCAATAGCGAGACTAAGAAGGTTTCTCCTGCTTTGGATTAGTGTTAACCACCGGACAAGAGAAAACGTGCATAGCCCAGTATGGCCCATTGTCTCACAAAATGGGTGCTCAGTAAACACTTGTTTATTGATCACATTAGAAACACATCTTTTAATCAGAAATAAAGTTGTAAATTATAAATACATCATATATATGTGATCTATAAGGTCATATATATATATATATATATATATATATATATATATAATAGTTATATATCATATGTCCATATTTTCTGTGTATGTATATATATATGAGATATGTAAGTACTTTATATTGCAAATCTTGTTAAAAATCATCCTTAATATTCTGGGGCATAGATAGAACCTATTTTTAATAAGCTATAAGCATTTTAAATTTTATCATTAAATGGAGAATATTACATTTTATTAAAATAATAAAGTTCTTCTGACCTAAGGATTCAACATTACTTGAAATATAATACTGCTTTCATATTTTTTCTTTGATTTTTATTCACCTTTTTAAAAATTTTGATGTTATATTTTTTTATGCTGTAGCATTAGGTCTAATAATGGATCTTTCCTTAATAGAGTTCGTTGCATTCTTTAGTCTAGAAATTGAGGTTTTTGTTCTTTTCTTTGAAAAACTTCATTAATGTGCAGGAATGTACCCAAGGCTCCTGCCACTTCATGCTCAGATTTTCCAGGCTGTCAGATCACAATTCACAAAATTGACCAGANTTGAAGAACAAAAGGACAGCAACTTGTCTGTTCCCCTTCCCCTAATTCCCCAGCACTGTTCCCATCCCCCCAATTCCCCAATAAAAAAAATCTTAAAAAAAAAAAAAAGAGAATGAGGGAAATAATATTTCTAAATTATTTTTGCATACACTTTTTAAATATGTATTTTTTTGCTAAACAATTAAATATTATAATTAGTTATGTGACAATTTTGTTTACAAGTCTAAAGTCTACTTAAAGGGGCCAAAAGTGTAGGATTTTTGGGTTGTTTTTTCTCTTTGATAAAATAAGAAATCCAGAGGAAACTTGGTATTCAGTATATATGGTGATTAGTTATTATAGATATCACATATCTAATTCTAACTGGATAAAATGTACAAAGTGCCCTATATTTATTAACTCATGCATTCCTTACCCGAACCCTTTGAGGAAAGAAGTGATAGAATCATTTTGCAGTTTAGAAAACTCAGACTTAAAAGTCACATAGCTAGTTAGTGGCAGAACCAGAATTTGAATCTAGGTCTGTCTGATTTCTACATTTTTTTAACCCCTACTATGCCTAGCTTTTGAGAAGGAATCTTTTTATTGAGCTAATACCAAATGGTAACATGATCCATTATCTTGGTTAAATGTACTTATTATGATAATTCAAAGGATGGTTAGTGCCGGTATATATTTTACAAACATGTATTTTGTCAACAGTTTTTGCCCGTGTACATGCACATTCGGGTTCTGGTTGCTGCATATCTATTTCAGACGGGTTATGGGCATTTCTCATATTTTTGGATCAAAGGAGACTTTGGGATCCATAGAGTATGTCAGGTAGGAATACATTCACTTATTTTTCTATTTTCTTCTTTTTTATTTCAACATGCTTTTGTGCCTAATTGTTGAGAAAAAAATATGTACATATATATAGTCGCTTTAAAGCCATGAATAATTTGAATTTATGAAATAGCACTTTAAAGTTGTATTATTTCTGTGTTTTGGAGATAATAATTTACTACTGAGGGAAGGGAAAATATAAGTGAGATGGATGTATAATAAAAGCACTGGTACACCAGGGACAACGTTGATGATTCACTTTAGTTTGGTAGAAATGTACAGTTTCCTGGAACGGTTATAATATGCTGTTTTCTCTAAGATGAAGATTAATATTTATTAAGTTTCTACCTTGTGCTAAGCAATTCCTGAATATTATTTACTTCTCATTACAATCCTGAGTTGTGATCTTCATGTGTACAGAGGAGGTCACTGAGGCCCAGAGAGGTTAAAGAATTTGCCTGTGGTTGCATGCATAGTAAGTGGTGCAGCTCTAATATCAACCTGCTCAGATTCTTGGGTCTTTGAATGACATCATACTGTCAGAAGGAACATACAAAAGTCCCCAAGATACTTTCTAATTTGAGTAATATCATTTTGTATCTATGACAACTCTCAATTTCATCCCAAGTGGGGTAAATCAACATCAAATAGAGATGAAATGGACACCTTTTCTTAAGGTAATCTAATCTCTGCTTATAAACTGTAGCCCTAGGAAGGAGGTTTATGATTCTTTCCCTACGTTTAACAAGGTGGCAGTTGTAGCCAGAGGACAGCTTAGGCTGGTGCTTTGCTGGGATTTAGTTCATATAATCATGCTTAAATATTTTATACTCAACTCTTTACAATGATTGTAGAACAAATATAATTTTAGGAATCAGAAAGATATACTTGTACAGTTATTATTTTAGTGTTAAATGTTTATACTCTGTCAGAAAGAATCTGTCTTTACTCTTCATGAACACCTGGAATGAAAACCACTTTCTTCTCCTTTTTAACAGGTCTTATTCCGTCTCAATTTCCTGGTAGTGGTGTTATGTATAGTAATGGATCGGCCTTATCAATTCTATTACTTTGTCCCCTTGGTCACTGTATGGTTCATGGTCATATATGTTACTTTAGCACTATGGCCTCAAATAATCCAAAAAAAAGCAAACGGTAAATATACTCTCTTACTAATGTTAATGTATTCTTTCAATGTGCTAAATTTCTTTTTAGTTGCTAAAGGCTATTATTTTTATTGAGACATGTAGTCAGTTTAAATTTATGTGTAGTATTGACATTTTGAAAGTTTGTTCTTCTGTTTCTAAAAC
>NW_017731953.1:776519-780283 GCF_001890085.2 Hipposideros armiger
TGTGTGTGTGGGGGGGGGATATTGTGATTATATAAATATACATATATATGATTATATATTCTTAGAGTACTTATCTGAGTGGACTTACTTAAGATTTTTAAACATGTACAAGATTCCTAATGTCCTGTTAGAAAGTATTTTCCCAGGCTGACCCATCAGACTTATGCATTAATCCCTGAATTCTGACCTTTTGGTTTGCTTATCAAGTTTGGTAGAAATTTCCAGAAGGGATTAGCTGTAGAACAGCGTACAGGTGATTAAGCATAAATAATATATATTAAGTGCTTAGCTCAGTACCCAGCAAGTTATAAACGCTGAACACATTTTAAACATTATTGTTATTTCTATATCAAGCTAATAAGAATGACTCATCAGACCCCAGTTGTCTTCTCCCTGGTTATTATTTTTTTTGATTTTCTACTGCCCTAATCACATTATTCACTAAGTATATGACGAAGCACAAGACTTGAATATGCTAAAGAAATAAATACACATTGGGAACTGGTCAATAACAGGCAGAAAGAAGAAAAGGGATTTGCTTAGGACTATTCTCGGATTTCCTGATGCTCAGACTGGTGGTTTGTACGTATATGTATCTTTCTAGCATTTTACAGTTTAAGCAACATTTTAATTATAATTCATTAAATGGCTTTATGTTTAAGGGCTCCATTTAGGTCTCACCTTTATGATTTTTGCCATTTGTGTATACCACTTATACTACTAATTACCTAATATGTTTCTTTAAATGACTCAGAACGTATGTTATAAAAAATACCTCACATATGTTTTAACTTTCACATCAACCTTTCAAAGTAAATTTTATTCCCATTTGTATAGGTGAGGAAACACACTTAAAGTAATAAAGTACCTTACTGTAAATCTCAGAAGTAATGAAAGGCAAAGACTAAATTAAATTCAAACTTGAGTCTCTTTGTCACTGTTGCTCATGAGGATCACTCAGCTTTACTGCACCTAAATTCATGTTGGTTCCTTTTTCCCAATGATGGAGCTCTCCACATATTTCCTCTTTTCTCATTTTTTCTGTATCTCAAAGACCTCTTCCCAGATCATTTGACAAAATACCTACAGTGATCAACATTGAATATGTGGTTTTTCTCTGAAGTGTAAATAAAATTTCAGTTTCTTTTATGAGAGGAGGTTTTTGAAAGGTATTTGTGAAAATGGAAACACTTTATTTCTTTACAATTTCGTGCTTCTCTATGAAGAGAATGGATTCTCAAGAGAGTTCTTTGCTTGATAGACCGATTACTGGATGTGTCACTGAATTAGAGGTTTAGAAAATTCAGTATTGTCCCGCCTGGTGCAAAAGTATTGGGGAGAGGGGTGAAGGCCGGGAGCCCAAAGGCTGGAGGTCTCTTTGGAGAGAAAAGAGCCAGCGGGAAAATAGATTACATGTGAATGTAGTTCAAGGCATCGTTTGTCTGGTGATGCAGAGCAAGCATGAAGACATCTTAATCGCCATGCCATTTCCTTTATTTACATGGCTGTCAGTGGAAGAAAATCTTTGAAGAGAGTAAGGGGAGCAGGGGGTGGCTGCAAACCATGCAGATACTTTTTGGAAGAAGCAAAATTGTACCATAGGATTTTATAAATTGGCCTAATAAATAGGCCATGTCACATAAATATGGTATCTCTTTCTACACAGAGGGCCTCAAAGTGGTTTTATATTAGTTCAGTAAACATAAAACTGTTCAGCCATGTACTATGCAGTGTCTGCACTGTTATGCAGCATATAGACCACATGTTCAGGAATCCAGTTTGGATAGCCTCTAGAACAAAAAGAAACTGCTAATCCTTTTGTCATTAAAAAAAAAACAAAAAAAAAACCACTATATGTATCAAACTCAAGAACATAAAGAATAAAGTTATGACTTGAAGGAAAGTAAAATGCTTTTAATAAAAGCAAATTATTAATATTTGCCTTTGTGGTTTTTCTTTAGATTTTAGCCTTTATCCTAATAAGGAATATCCCTGGATATGCCCGTTCAGTTTACAGTTCATTTTTTGCTTGGTTTGGAAAAATTTCATTAGAGGTTAGTACATTAATATTTTGTTCTATTTTACACAGCCAGTGTTTTGTGTGTGTGTGTGTGTGTGTGTGTGTGTGTGTGTGTGTGTGTAAATCTAACATACCTTTTAAAATNAGGCAGGCCATTTTTATGGAAAAACCACTGGAGCAGTTTGGGTGGACCCACAAAATTGGGTGGGGTGGGGCAAACAGTGTTACCTAGGTTGGTGGAAATCAGATATGGCGCCCACCTGTGCATGTAGCTGGGTGAGGGCAGAGCTGAACAAAGGAACAGTGGCTTCTACCAGCACTCCTTTCTGGGAGAGAGCTGCCCCTCCAGCCCTTGTCCTAAAGCCACACAATTCAGTTCCTCCCCATATGTCCCTGGTGCCTTCCAAGCTGCTGCCCCAGTGCTGAGCTCAGAGTAAGTGAGTCCATTAGCAAGTAAGTATACACTGTGCGTGGGCCCTGCAGGAGGACCTCCTGGGATCCAGCTGCCCTCCATCTCACTCAGCTACAATCTTCATTGGTTTTCACAGCCAGAAGTTACGGGGACTTCTTTTCCCAGCACTGGAACCCTGAGCTGGGGAGCCTGTTGTGGGGCTGGAACCCCTCGCTTCTCAGGGGCAACTTCTGCAGCCGAGATATCCCTTCTGACTTTTAATGGTCACACATGGGTGTGGGACCAGCCTGTTTTGCATCTTTGCCCCTCCTGCCATTCTCGACATGGCTGCTTCTGTATGTCCCGAGTTGTAGGGCTTCTGTTTAGCTAGACTTCAGGGGATTTCTCAATGATGCTTTTTTGTAGTTTAGTTGTAGTTTTGCAGTGGTTATTGGAGGATGTTACCTACAGTGTTTATCTACTCTGCCATCTTGACCAGAAACTAATCCATTATTTTTAATAAATAAAACCTCTACTTTAAAATTTCTTTTTCTCTTTATTTTCTAAATTGAACATAAATTCTGAACTGAATACATATACAAGTTAAATATGAAAAATAACTGAAAGCTTAGTGAAATAGGAATTTTAAAAGTTACAATAAGGTGTTTGACAGCCATCCCTGCTGTATGATCACTATTTCCAGGAAAGCATAGACCTACCCCTCGTGCTGCTTTCTTACGTTTGGGCAGCTGAGACACCAAAACAAGTGATGAGCCAGTCTTTGGGAAGTTTTTGATACAGCTTTTTAAATATCATGATAAAGTATGTAATGTTATAAATAAATAAAACTGTTTAAAACTTTCTGAGAATGCTACCTCTTTAAGGCGTAATTGTTTTTGTGAACTGATTCATGTTGTTGTTTTTTATTTAGACCTATTCCATCTGGGCTAGCAGTTGTAAAAACAAAGCAGAGTGCAACGAACTCCACCCATCTGTTTCTGTGGTACAGGTAATTATCTTGACTTAGAGACATTTTTTCCTCTTAATTCTTGATAGAATGCAGTTTCTGGTGGAACAGAAATTTGAAATCAAACTTTATAAAATATAAGTATAGTACTTAATGTTTCTGAGCCCTACCTTCCTTTCTTATAACAGGGATATTAAAATATTTTTTAAGGGTTGTTATTATTAAATGTATGGAAATGGATCAGTATTTTTCACTTGATAGGCACTTAGAAAACGTTAATTCTACTTTCATATTTGCTTTTCTTCATTTAGTTATTCAAATTTCTTCATTTAATTGGTCACAGTTATCAATTATCTACTATGTGTTAAGTACCATGCTACATGTAC
>NW_017731953.1:784189-798674 GCF_001890085.2 Hipposideros armiger
TTGTGTGTGTGTGTGTGTGTGTGTGTGTGTGTGTGTGTGTGTGTGTGTGTGTAAATCTAACATACCTTTTAAAATCAGAGCTATGTTATTTATGGAATTACAGGGAAAAAAACTCAGTACTTACAAAGCAGTATTATAGATTGGTTTTAAGCCTTATTTAAATGACTAGACATAGATGACTTTCACAGTATCCTTTGTATTATCTTAAGCTTTTAAGCACAACCAAGGTGCTGAGATTATGAGAGAAAAAAATTAAATAGATATAAATGAAATTAAGGTGAGGGGATTTTGATTTGTTCATCTCCATAATATTACATTACTGGAATTTAGGTTATTGATGCTTATCATAATAAAATTCACCCTTATGATTAGAAGTGTTGGGAAAAATTTAAGACTTATTACATTTTTAATGTAATACCTAATGTGAAATTATCTACAAAATCAGTTTAAAATAGGTTTTGAAATGTATTCTGAGCTTTATTTGAAATAGACTATTTAAAACAGAATTCATGTTGTAATCATAAGATACATTTTAGAACATAAGATTTACTTACAAGATGCATTTTAGAGTATAAGATTTATCAAGTTGTTTTTAAAATAGGGAAAATAAATTTCTTTTTGAGTTCTTGAAAAAATGTTCTATTATTTTTTAAGTCTCATTTATTAAGAGAGATTGTATAGAATTTTAAATTCTTCATCATGAATGACTTACCATGTCATTGAGTGGATAAAAGAATATTTATTTTGCCAGTCCCTAAATATTTGAAGCATGAGAGTTTTTATCAACTTTAATTGAATGAATTTAGATTTCTATTAAAAATATATGTCATAGTGTCATTGTTGAAATAGCCTTAAGCATATTTTTACTCTGATATTTTGCAATGTGATGAAAGAACCACGTTTGTAATCACAATCAAAAGAAATAGTTGTGTCACCTAATACATATATTCACATGAAACTTGAAATACACTTAAGAAACTTGCGAATATGGTTCAAGACATTTGTCTGGCCATGCATAGCACACATGAGGACATCTTAAACCCTATGCCATTTCCCATTCATACATGTACATACGTAAATAAGTTAAAAATATATACATATTGGTACTCACATAAAGTACACACATAGGTGTACTAGACACACACACACACACAACTTCTTTATTTGGTGCCTGAATACCAAAGTCCAGATATCATTATGTCAGCTGTCTTCTATGTCATGTAAAGAAATGTTTGTAAAGTTAGAAGGTTCCTATGGTTCATCTCATGAGGACTTTGAAGTCCCGCTTCATCAAGGCAGAGTCTGGAGAGCGGACTGCAGTAGACTATTTAGGGCCAATAATAAAATAGAATTTAATGGTTTTGGAAAAGCCTGCTAATGTAACTATGCTATCAAATGTTTTACATTAGGGAAAACTGTTATATATTCATGGACCTTCGGTACATATATCTAACTTGAAATATTTTCCCTCCTAGCTATTTATTTGCCAATACCACATATGGCTGGCAGCAGACACAAGGGGTATCTTGGTGCTCATACCTGGAAACCCTATGCTTAACATCATTGTCAGCACTTTCATATTTGTTTGTGTGGCACATGAAATTTCTCAGATCACTAATGATCTCGCACAGATTATTATTCCTAAAGATAACTCATCTCTGTTGAAAAGGTTGGCATGTATAGCTGCATTTTTTTGTGGACTCCTCATTTTATCGTCCATTCAAGATAAATCAAGACATTAAGTTCTCAAAATTCTAAAAAACTGAAACTCTTCAAGCTAACTTTGTGTCTGCCTCGAGGAGAATAACATCTCTGGAGATACAACTGTATGTGTAAATAAAAACTCGTGGTGAGAGGACAGCTCAGTGACGTCGGTTGAACATTTGTGGTTGTATATATTGGAAATGTACATATCCAATGTGAAATACTGAAAAGAATGGAAGAAGCAGAGTGCATTGTATAGGACTGCATGTGAAAGTCTTTCTACTGGATCTGCGTTTCCATTTATAAATGACTTTAAGTGAACATATGAAAGCAGGGAAATAATTACCTTTCCAGTAAACATTATAGATAATTTAATTAGCTTCGTGTCGCACTGAGTGTTTTGATATTTACTAAATTTGTGGTAATAAGATTGTCTACACCTATATTCATCATGGAACTTCCTACTTCATTGAAAACTTTCTTACTGAAGAATGACTGCAGTATTGTTTTCTTCTTATATGTGCAATGATGTGGAATGAGTAACAGTATGCCTTTAATTTATGTGTTCATGGTCTGATGTTCTGTGTGTCCTGCCATGATTTTTTTTCTAACTGTGGTGTTCAGGTTTGCAAGCCTAAATCTTTGTACACTTTGTCTCACAAAGTTGTTCTAGGCTCCATGACAGGGTTTTGTCATTGTCATATGTTGTTGTTGCTTCTTTTTATAAAAAGGCCAAATTTTCTTTCCAATTCCAATATTCACCTGTTTTCTTTCCTTAAGCTATACCAGTGTAATACCAGTTACCCTGTGGACCCATTTAATATGTTTTCCCCTGACTAATTAATTTTTGTATATTATTTCCAATGTTTGGAAAGCTCTTTATAACCATTTTGGTATTTCTTATTACTCCCTCCTAGGTTTTTGGAATATTTATCAATCTAAACTTGTGCAGCCTAGTAATGATTCAAGTTGTTACGATTGAGATGTATGACCATCAGTAGAATTTTAAGTAAACTGGTGACTTCGGGCAATATACGTTTTGGGTTTGGTTTGGTTTTGTACAAGCTAACTGTTAGAGGTATAAATTTATTTATCTGTTGTACAGATTTGTTTATGACTTTTAATGTTTGAAAGATTGCACTTGTTTGCTTTTACTGTGTGTGGGGTGAAGCATATTTTCTGTTCATGGTATATGAAAATATGGAGTAATTTAAACAGTGAATAAACATTCTGTGGATTCTTATTTTTGTATTGGCAAAGTATCAATTAAACTATATGTGTTCCTTTTTTAACGAACTGAATCCATTAATGATTGGTTCAAAAGTCTAATTCATTTCCTCAGCTTAAATTTGCTTTTCCAAACTCTTAGTATATAGGGGTAGATCACTGTGATAGTTAAATAAGGAATAATTAAGTTACCAGAGCTTTGGAGGATAATCGCCTTTCTGCCCAGGAAGTTTAAGCATTATGGTTTATTAGTAGTCTTATGCAAAGATTTTAAAATTTTAATTATTATTTCTTTAGCACTGGATTTATGTGCTAGCTGTATGTTCCCATTAATTGAGGAATGTTTCTCAGACAGCAATGTGTGTTCTTTCCTTTTCTCTCTTCTTCTGCCCTTACTTAATCTTTTGACATTTCCCAGATAGACAATTGTAATGATTCATTGCTCTGCCTCCTAGACTGCAGCCTTATAAGTAGAGAATGGTATAGTTATAAATCAAAAACTTCCAAGTACTACGATCACATTATTCTTGTGATGTGGCTTGCCAATGAGTAGAGTGCATTTTAATTTAGCTTGTAAGTTTTATCACCTGAAAAAGATTCTTCCCGATGAAAGAGTTGAAAAAGAAAGATGACCTGTATTTCTGTTTTTTTGGAAGCACTTATGTATCCAATAGCGATGCACAAGTAAATATAAGTTTTCTTTCCTAATGAACTCAAGGCTAAAACTTAACTGTTAAACCCTGTTTCTTCATCACATGCTCTTATTTAATATGTCCCACTGCTTTATTATATATAAAATGTTAAAATACAGTGCATTTGTAATTAAAATACATTCTGTTTATATTTGATTTTCTTAATGAGTTGTTATGGATAAGAGGCTATTACGGAAGACGTTCCCACCATGATAGCATCTATATATGGTATGTTTTAATTTTTTTCTGCATATACTCAGATACTGACTAGTTACATTATTCAATCATAACATTCTTCAGCAAAAGATGTTTAACAAAATATTTAAATACGCTAAAATTGAGGTTAAAACCACAGAGGTTTTCTCAACTCAGATTTTCTGTATTATAAATCACATTGAGAAATTTACCGTATGGCCTCAAAGGGTATTTGCATTCCTCAGATCTGCTCCAATCCTTCCCTTTTTCTTTTGCCAAACTTTGCCATTTTTATGGATAACCAGTATAGCATTAAAAATTCAGAGCCTTCACCTAAAACCATTCACTGTACCTATGAGCTAGATCCTATTATTTGCTTTAGGTGCTAGTATAACAACATTTACACCCGATCATTCCATTGTAAGATAAGTTGACCAGTTAAACTTTTAAAGATGGGTATTTTTTTTTCTCCACAAATGCTTTATTATTTCAAATGTTAGTGTAAGAAGCTTTTAAGCTTGGTAAAATTCACTTTAATGATAAGCATATCTGTTTGTTTATATTTAATGGTTGGGTTTTTTTTTGGCTTTTTTTTTTTTGCTAAATTGTAAACCATTAGGGCTAAATAAATAAACCATAGGGACCTAGGGCAGAGCCTTCAAACAATAGACACTCAGTAAAAGCCAGTTTGTCAAAGAATGTGCAATTTTTAGAAGAATGCCACTCTCCCTTTAGATTTGAACTTCACCAATCTAGGAAACCTTGGGAGAGCCAAGTTGGAATTTTTATGTTGAACAGTATTAAATCTCTGATGTGCTTTCATTTTTGACCTACAAAATTGGCAGTTTCATATGATTCAACCTAACAGCTTCCCTTGTTCAAAAAAAAAAAGTAGCTTGGTTAGTTACCTACAGAATTGATCTTGATTATCTATTTCAAAAATCGTAAATATTAAGTTTGATTATATTTAGGGTGATGGTGAGGATTGGTGAAAGCGTCTTAAGATATTCATTTGAAAAGCACCTTTAAATCCGTATTTGGTTTTCTTTTAATGAAATCTCTTCTAGTTCTTATATGGTATGAATTACAAATAGTAAAAAAACTTACTATAAAGTAGTTTTTACATCCATAAAGTAGTATAAACAACAGACTCTTTTCCAAAAATAGAGTTGAGGATATTAGGAGCTATAAAATATCTAATAGGTTAGTTAGAAATACTTTATTTAAATCTTATTTCTTATTTATAAAATACCATTCCAAAGCATAAAAATGGAATACAATCAACATTATAAAAGGAAATTTGTGGTTGCCTAGTAGTGTTTCTATTGTATATAGGGCAAATTTTTCATGCTGAAAAGTAATTATTATAATATTTTAAAACTTAGCTAGTTGTATTAGCTTTAACTTCACTAATACCTTGTCGTCCTTATTTAGAAGACATTTGAGCAAATTTTCTAATGAAAATTGCTAAAAATAAACTATTACAAATTTATTTTTTAATTTTAGAGCTACTACCTATGGATTATTTAACTCTTTTAACCTTCATTGCCAAAATAATAAAACCAGAACTTAGCTGAGGGTAAAAGCTCTCTATGCTTATCACCCATCTCTTCTTCATATGAATTCCAGCCAGGCCAGTCTTGCTGTTCCTCAGGTGTCACACTGTTCTTTCCCTTTGTCCCCACTCTTTCATCTACGTAAATCCAACTTATATTTTTAGTAGAATTTAAGCCACCTTCTCTGTGAAACCAATTCTTATCCTCTTCTTTTAAACGATTCTAGCATTAATTACCTGGTCTTTTTATTTTGTTAATTCTTCAATTCCATCAGTAAGATTGCAACCCCAGGGTCAAGATGGCATTTCTCATGGATATAGTAAAGTACTATGCACAAAGTAGATATAGAGAGGCTTGATCATCAACTAAGAAGTTCTGGCATTGTTTCTCCCATCTTAAAAACAGAATTCTTTTTTATCCCTTGCCTATCTAAAGCTGCTGCTTCATTATCTTCTTCTACAGACCTGAACTGCTCTTCTCAAGATCAACAAGCACCTCCATATTGCTAATCCAATGATCAATTCTCAGTCTTCACCCTATTTGACATAGGAGCCGTACTTGACGGTTGATTTACTGCCTCCCTTTCCAACCATTCTCCTCAACTATGCTTCCAGGACATGACCATTTCCTGTTCTCGTCCTACCTCAGTAGCCATGTCTTCACAGTCTTGTTTCTTGGCTCTTTAACACCCTCAACCTTTAAACAGCAATTTCACAAAACTTGCTCCTCAGACCTTTATCTACACTCATACCTTAGGTGCTATCAGCTAGTCCCATGACTGTATGCTGATCACTACCAAATGTATATCTTCAGTCTGAGCCTCTTCTCTGAAATTCACACTCAGATAACCACCTGGCAATTGCACATCTCCATTTGATTATCTAAGAGACAAGAAGTCTAAAACAAAGCAGCTTCCCCACTACTGGCCAAAAACAACACCCACAATCTTTCTCTTCACAGTGGCAACTACGTCCCTTCAAGTCACTCAGATAAAAAAGAAAATTTGATTATTTTTCTCTTACAACTGGTATCTTATATTTTAGTAAGTCTTGTCAGCTTCATCTTTAAAATATAATTCAATAATTCAACCACTTTTCATCCGTTACAATGTGATCACCCTGTTCCAAAACACCTACCAGCTCTTTCCTTATTATAATAGATTTATTTTTCTCCATAGTTCTGACATCCAAGTACTTATACTTCTTATCTTTTTTTTTTCTCCATTCTCCTCCCCCATTAGAACATAGTCTTTCTGAGGACAGGGATTTTTCTTTTTTATTCACTATCCCCTGCCTCTCAGTCATTTGCATGAAAGTAAATTAATGCTGCAAAAAAAAAAACGGTCAAGTGCAAACCCCATTCAAGACAGGTGGGTAGCCCAGCAAATGATAAAGGAGTTTGGAAAATGTTTTCCCATGGCGGTCTGGACAAGAGGCTAAAGATTATTCGGCTTTTAGGATGTTGATTTGCATAATGTTAAAAAAAATTTAACCCACTTACACAGCCAGGTAAATAGTGGCTCTACTGCAGGGTGAGGATCTTTCTGTCTTGGATGACAACTACCTGTAGAGCTGAGCCCCTGCCACACCACGAGAGCAAAAGTCTTTTACTCACTTGGGTTTTATCATTCCTTATTTTCTTGCTTTACGCTGGGGCCACAATTTGTCATTGCACTTACACTATTATTTTTCTTATAGTAGAGAATTATTTCTTTGGACTCATGTCTCTTATCAAAAGTAGGAATATGAAAAAGATAAACCAAGAAAGCCATGTATTTTAAAAAGAGTGTGTTTTTAGTGGAAGGCAAAAATATTGTGTTCAACAGGCAAAATGTGACTATGTCAAAGAATACCCCTTTAAAAAACATTATGAAAGAAACTCCACTAAAACAATTGCTAGTACCAGAAATGTATATGTGAGTGTCAGTATAAGTAAAATGTTGATGAATTAAATGAAAGCCTGAAATTTCAACAGGACTTAATTTTAAATGAAAATTTTAAAAATGGTAATGCTGTGAAATTCAGATATAAAGTGAAAAATATGGCATACAAACATTTTAACAAATGGTACGCTTTTAATACCTATTGAATGTAGCAGAAATTACATGCCAAAAATAAATAAGCTTTTGAAAATAGAAGCATAACTGGGAAAACTATTATCTCCTTCATTATATCGAGATATGGCTGAGAACTTACGGAAAAAGTTTATGAGAAGTTTAATTTATGAGAGCCCAGATAGCAATACCACCTAGTTAATTAATTTATTTGTGCTTTCAGTGAGAATTCTAATGTAACCAAATGACTTCTTAAATTATATAAATGTCTAACCACTATGCTGTACTCCTGAAATTAATATAAAATATCAAATGTCAACTGTAATTGAAAAATTAAAAAGGGGGAAAAGGTGAAGGGGAGTAAGAGGTCCAATTCCAGGTATAAAACAAATAAGTCATGGGGATGTAATGTACAGCATGGGGAATATAGCAATGATATTGTGATAGCATGGTACAGTGTCAGGTGGTTGCTGGACTTAATGGTGATCACTTCTTAAGGTATATACATGTTGAACAACTATGGTGTACCCCTGAAACCAATATAATATTGTATGTTAGCTATATTTTTTAATAAAAATCTTAAAAAACAAAAACAAAAACCTATGTCAGGTTCATTGTAAGGAAATGGCTTATTGATTGATTGGCTTGAGAAAATCTTCCAAGTTTGATATAGGCTAATATTAATAAAGTTAATAATTAGTAAGTATGTAATAGAATGTGCTATTGTGATCCCAGGTCTTGCAAAATGAAACAAATTAGTGATTTCACACAAGGACATGGAACTTAAGTTCTCTCATTATTTCATTCCCTGGGAATGACCTTGTGCTACCTTAAAAATAGAAAGCTTGCTGGATATACTCATTGATATAAACTGAGTGTGTTCTGTGGCTTGTATTCCGGACAGGTCAGTGTTTTGCTTGATAAATTGGATGTACCACATGGGGAGCCTGCTGTATAGCAGGAGGTCAGGTGACATTGTACCTGGAGATTTTTGGAACTATTGAGATTAAATTCTTCACATCATTCAAGAGAAAATGACCTTGTTAGCTTAATTGCAAAGACTGAAATAAATATGCCTGATTTTGACTGGAAATTCACCCGCATTTATCAGGTGGAACATTTCTCTACAAAGACATTCAAAATGATTCCATAAATATACGACTTAATTTGTTCTTCATTCTTAAGATAATTGTGATTTGGGGAAACTTATTTGGCAAGGTGTATTTTCATGCAAAATAAATGGCTTCCAGAGAAGAAAGTGGTGGCAACTATATTCACAAAATTGTGGAGCTGAAGACTGAATTCTAGAAAAGTTTTCTGATTTTAAACATTACAAAAAATTAGTGACACTTTTAAATTTATTAATAGTGATAGTAAAAATGAGACTCAAATGGCAGTTCTATAACTGCCACCGATAATGGCTCCAGAATCTGAATATGACAAAATTGGAATACCCACGTTCTACAATACATGAGGAGTAGTTGCCTTAAAATATAAAAACTATTGTGCAGGTATTTTCTCCATGTTCAAAAGTAATAATTATGAAGAATTTGGGGGACCATGAAATTGAATAAAATCAAATACCCCTTGTCTTTGAAGGATTCAAAGGTAAAACTGTATTGAACAATGAAAAATCTGACATTTTACATCTTCATAAAAAAACAGTATCAAAGATTCTTATTCCAAATTTAAGGTAAACCAAGAAGAAAAATGTTGTAACTAAATTTATTTCCCCTTTATTTTTTCATTTCCGATTTAAAAATATCTCCAATAGTATAAATGTTGATGTTACAGTTAAAGGTTTATGCCATCATACGATAAAAATGAAGAAACTTAGATTCTGTATTTGGAATTTTTATTTTAATTCTTAGCCCTCTATGTTCTACTTCCTATTTAGTCACAGTAAGTACTTGATTTTTGACGATAGCTTTTTTCATAAATAGGCCAGTATTTGTTTGTTTTGTTTGACAAGTCATTGGGTGTAAGTCCTGCTAATAAAAGAAGTAGATTCTCTGTGAGATTAGACTAACCAGATTTTGGAAGATAATTAATGTTTGGAGTGGCAAGATGTATTTTTCCTAGGTAATTCAGTGGGCAAATAGTGATAGCATCTCTGGTACAGAGAGAGCAGACTAGCACTAAGAACACACCTTTTCCTTTCCTTGCCTCCTTCCATGTCACCCTCACCTCGACACTATCGCGGGAAAAGAAAAAGTGATGGAAAAACATTTAGTTGAAGTCTCAGGGGCCTAGCTCTTTCAAAACACATACGCACATAAGGGACATGAAGCTCGCACACTTTCTCAGAGATTACAAAATGTAAAACAGAAACTATAAAGAAGTAATAGATGGGCAAGAATATCCAATTTAAAAAAAAACAAATAGAGCAATGGAAGGGATAGGACTTGTACAATTGGATATTTGACACATAATTAAGTTACAATTATATTAGTGTGGAATAATAGAGGCAAGAATATATAGATTAATGGACAGAATAGGAAACACATTTTAACTGAAGATATTAAAATAAGGTAATATTTTGATTTCATATGACTAGGGAAAGGTAGAAATATTCTTTAAATAGCTTGAAACATTTGCTTAACAGTGGGGGTGGGGGCAGTAAATTCCCTTTCTTACTCTATTTACCAAAAGATATTTAAGGTGATTAATGGATTTTTAAAGGAAAGAAAATGTATGTGAATATCTCAAGATGAGAAAAGACCCATTAAGGATAAAGCAAAAGGTAAAACCAGAACTGCTACATTCCATTACATAAAAATTTAAACCAATATGCCAAAAGATACAAATAGAAAAAATACAAACCAGAAAAGTTTACATCATGAATATTTGACAAAAATATAATATTCTGAGTATATGTAGAGCTCTTAAAGTTGAGAAAAATCAAGATGTTTTCCAAATTTTAGTTGGTTCCTGATTAATTCTATACAGAAAATCACTTCATTCACATACCTTGATGTACTTTACATGAATAATTTAACTTGGAAAAACATCAGAAAATCACAGCAGTCAGAGCTAGGCTTTCTATGAATGTTTTTCAGGAGGTGGGGGGAGGGGATGTGTTTTTAATGGCCACCGTGTTTAGTTACGCCTTCCTTACATATTTTCCAGACTAATATTAAGACTCAGTTATATTGAGCAGAAATTTGGAACCTCAATGGCCCATCTGTCTGTGTGAGAGTACATATTCATTTTTTTTTTTACCTAGAGAGAATCTTGGCCAAGCTCTAGAGTATTACCTCAGAAACTACTGATTATTGGACTCCAATTTCCCCAAAAGATGTCGCTCCTACTCTAGTTCAATGTCCTATGAAGACCACGTTTTTTTCTAAATCTCTCGAATAACAGAACTCCAGGTGTAGGATATCAAGCATTTAACTGCCAGCTACCTAATATCTATCACCTATGGGTTTGGCTGTGGCAAACAGTATCTATAAAGGAACATTAAGGATTTGTTTTTTTTATCATTTCCTCAAATCCTTTAAAATGTACCCCAGAATTAAGTCAGGCAAGCACCTAACGAAGTCCACCTGTACAATATCTTCTTTATGTACCCCTAGGATTGCTCTTTGGGATGAAGCTGCCGGTCAGCATTGCAGGACACTCTACAAAGCAGTTATATGAAATTCATCATTGTGTCAACTGTAAGGATGTTGCTGATTATGTTACACAATGGTCTCTTTATGTGACTCAAGGGTTATTTCATTCTGGACTTTGTATTGGAATATATATCTTATGGACAGTGAATTGGCTGTTGACATTTGCTGATAAAAAAAAAAAAAAAAAGCCTTGAGCTAAATTTGTGCTCCACCCCAGAGAACAGGGCACTTTTGGTCCTCAGTGTTTTTATTAGCCTCATTCTTGGCCCCCTTTTCCCTTCATCTACTTCAAATGATGTTATCTGGCTATATTTTGTCTAGCCCTGTGAGTCACCTTACACTCTTTTCTGGAACAAGGCAGTGTGGTGGTCACAAGTGTTTCTTCAAGTCACCCAGTCAGGATGAGCAATTGAGGCATACCCAAGGAGCTCATAAAATGTCCCGATAGCAAATGTTCCCAGCTCTCTACAGCTCTTCCTAAAAACAAGGCTGAGAGCTCTCCTCCTGTCCCCTCCATGTTGTTTTCTCTCATCTCAGCCAATGATGTTTCCTCCCGTTTACAGTAATACTTTGGTTTGTGAGCATAGTTCGTTCCGGAAACAAACTACTCGTATTGCAAGATATCGCTCATTTACCACGTTAAAATGTATTAGAAATGTTTGCTCGTCTTGTGGAACACTCACAAACCATGTTACTCGCAATCCAAGGTTTTACTGTATTTTTTAAGATTACCAAACATTCTAGGGGTAGCTGTGCTGGTTCCTCCCCTAACTGCCATGTCTGTTTCCATTTTGAAGCTTAGTGCTCTGAGGACCTGATGCCAGGCCACAGCCTCAACGTGTTGGTACACATTTGCCCTCAGGAGAGGGCAGTGACCTCCTCTGTGGATACTTGCTTTTACTGCCACATCGTCTTGCTATTACTCTGAGAGCATCTGATCTGGATGAATGGCTTCATCTTGGACCATGAATTAGGTGCGCACTCCCCACTAGAGTGGAGTCTCAACCGTCCCCTTTTTCCTGGACGGTGCTGGAGGATACAGGAAAATTCCTCTGTTACTTGTGGCTTTAGTTTTCCTAGCCCTTCAGGAAAATTTGAGACACCGTAACAACCTGATATGCTAGTGCTTAGCAGGAGAGTATGGGCTGCCCCTTGCTCAACCCCCACGCTACACACAGATGCCTTGGGAGAAGCAGCAGTATTTCCTTTACGGGGCTCTTACCCGTGAATTCCCACTGTGACCTACAGCAAAGTGAGCAGTGATACTTGTCAGACAAGAGTGGCAAGAAGGAGTGTGGGACTTAGGGAGACATTGAGTAGATCGCAGGAGGTTACACTATTGTACTTAGCCCCTCTTCCATATGCCCTAAAAGAAGGCAACGTTAAAGGCCTCTCTGAGAAGATGCTAATTTAAGCTCTGGGAAACTCTCTAACAGAGCTAAGGAATTCTTTGAGGGCAAGTAATTTTTTGGTCGTTGGGTCAATAGGAGAATCAAGCCATAGTTAGTTATTTTCAATTGTTTCTTAATAAAATCCTATTGGTTTCCTTTATCCATATGTAACTTAAAGCTTGTCTTTTTCTAGGTAATCTGTAAATGTTCTTTGTATAGTAAGGATGATAAGCTTTTGTCTAATTTTGCAAATACTTCCCCCAGTCCCCACTTGTCTTCTATTTTAACTGGTTATATAGTCTTTTACATAAAAACGTTCAAGCTCAAAATTCATTAGCGGTTTTGATGACTCTTTCCTTCCAACCATGATGCATTTGTGGCACCTGTGAAAGGCGAGCGGAAAGGATGGAAATTTGGGTTAGAGGAGCTTCGTTGTGCATGAAACCGAGAAAGTCTCAGCCAGGCTGTGGAAGAGTCTCAGAGCAAAGACGACCCGTTGAGAGGAGACCTGCGTCCCCAGGGAATAGTTTGGTTGGTGGAGCCCCATCATGCTGCTTGTGGGCCGGGAGCAGCCTGGGAGACTGAGCCCTCAGCCTGAACACTGAGGTCCTTGCAAAGGTGCCGTATCTGCAGCATGTCCACTCTTGCCTTCCTCATATTGGCTTTCCCTTCAAGGGAGATGTAAATGGGGCACCTCTGCAGCCATCACAGTTTACCCGGGTGGTGTACACTAAGTGACATCTACACGTTTTCAGGGAACTTGTCCTACGTGATTTCCATGGGCCACTTTTTCTGAAGATAAATTTTTAATAGAGAGGCTAATAGGACATTAATAATAACTGTCTCTGCAGTTAGTTTTATTACTTTGGGCCACAACTGATGCTCCTGTGTCCCCCCTCCACTATCAATTCAAAATCCTCTTTGCTCTTAGCTATGCAGACTTACCTGGAGTTGTGATTCAGATTCTCCTGCTGGAAGGTTCTGAGCTCTTAGTAGATAATAGTCTTTTCTTTTTCTTTTTTTAATGTCTATAACACCTTTTCTTTTTATTTATTTTTTTATTGGGGAAGAGAGTGTTTTTCCAGGACCCATCAGCTCCAAGTCGAGTAGTTGTTTTAATCTAGTTGTGGAGAGTGCATCTCAGTGGCCCATGTGGGGATCGAACCAGCAACCTTGGTGTTTTGAGCGCTGCGCTCTAACTAACTGAACGAAACGGCCGCCCCAATAATAGTCTTTTTCAATGCACTTGTTCATTCACAGTTGCAGTAAGACAAGGGAGTACCCAGCAGAACCCAAGTGGATCAGCTCAGTTCCACCCCCACTCTTCCCATCTGCCTTGTGTAAAAGCAGCCCTGCCCCCCATTGCTCACCCGGGTCATTTACCCTTTCCAAAATGGTGCCCCTCTTCTGACATGCTGATCCTCACAGCAGGTTTATTAAGGAGAGGTCTGAGCAGCACACATCCACAGCCACCACAAATGAGAGAAGTATTTGTGCTCAATAATAATAATGAAACCCAGAAGTTTACAATTAAATTCAGGTGCTACATCAAAGGACCAGAAGAAACAACTGGAAATAGTCTTAAATATATGAGAATAGATAATATAATGAACATAGAATTTTAAGTAAGCAAGAGGAAAAAATACAATTTCATTTCTACCTAATCTCTGATAGGGAAAGAATAGCTTAAACATATAAACAAAAGAAGAAAGCAAAATGCATACAATTATAATACTCATTTATTTTTTAAAAAATTATTTCTCTTGATCAAAAGAAATGCCATAAATAAAAGGAAAGTTGAAAAAACGCTTTTAACAGATCTACTTTTAATATCCCTATATAAAAAAACTCAATTTTATTTTTCTAAAAAAAAAAAAAGATAGTACATAACTTCATTTCATTACTTTGGGCTATATTACATAAATAGTTTAACTTGGAGGGGACATCAGTAAGTAGCAATGCTCAAAGCTGGTCATTCTATGGGAGCTTTGAATTTTCTTCCTTCCTTCCTTCCTTCCTTCCTTCCTTCCTTCCTTCCTTCCTTCCTTCC
>NW_017731953.1:798732-813150 GCF_001890085.2 Hipposideros armiger
TTCCTTCCTCTCTTCCTTCCTCTCTTCCTTCCTTCCTTCCTCCCTCCACCTCCCCTCACCTCCCCTCACCTTTCTTTTAAATGTGCCACCATGGGCTTTTGGTTACACCTTCCTTAAACTTTTTATGGAATAAAATTACTGAGTCTGTGCTGTATGAAGCAGAAATTTCAACCATCACTGGCCCATCTGTCTGTGATTAAGAGCAAATTCCAAGTTTTTCCTGAGCGGCATCTTGGCCAGGTCTTTCCTACTTGTACAACTCGTCATGATGGTTCTTCCGGCTTCCCATAGGCAGAGAAAATGTTTCCCCCATCCCTGAATCTCTTAATGTTTAAATTTGCACAGCTACTCAATCAACCAGAGTAGCTGTATTCCACATATCAAAAGAGAGGTTTTACATTTTTATGTTTGTTCTGCTAACTATAATATTTAGTCTTACTAATTCCATCCTGCTTTATATTATTTTGTTGATTACTCCTTATTGTTGAGATTAATTTTCCTCTTTTCTAACATGTTGCGATCATTCAGGTTTTATTTCTTGGCTACGGATTTAACCTTGTATACCCTGCTTCTACTATTCCAGTGGTTATCTTTAATTCTTTCCTCAGAGTTCTAATATTATTGAAGATGAGACACGTAAAAGTTACAGGCATATTATTGGAACAAAAATGAAATTTGCCCATCACTTCCCACATAAAGCATGTGTACACTTCATTTTTGGCAAGGTGCTAGCCTTGAAAATACCAGTGGAGTTATAAGGGGATATCAGAAAGAAGACACCCGAGGATTGGTAAGCTTCTCTCAGCATTCTGGTCATCTTTAAAATACCAGGGGAGATATCAGAAGTAGGAATGTATACAGGCGCCAGCCTGTGTCCTCCAGATTCCTTTTTCAAGGTCAACTTCCTTCATTATTTCTTATATATGTCTTTTTGAGTAGGGAATATATTTAGATGACTCAAAAAACAGAAAATATTAAAGGCAGATAGTGAAAAGTTTTATTTTCCTCCACTGTCCCTCATCTGTCTAATTCTCATGACACTTTCTCCCCCATTACATGTAGCCACTTCTACTAGCTTTCTATGTATTCTTACAAAGTTCCTTTATACAGTACAAGGAAATAACATTCTTATTTCTCCTCTCAACACAAAATATATCATACTCTCCAGATTTCTGTACTTTTTTTTCCACATAGAAATATTCTTTGGAGATTGTTCCCTATCAACATATAGTTTCTCCATTCTTTGTTGTCATTACATAGTTATATGACATGAATGTCACATAATCAGCCCATAATTTCCTTGTGGATTAGGAAACCCATTTCCTTATTAATTAGTTCCAACCAATTACTATTACAAATAATACTATAATGAATACCCTTCTTTATATGTCATTTTCCACAAATATGCTTATATGTGAAAGGTAAGTTCCCAGCTATGGGACTACTGGGTCGTATGGTAGATGCATTTTTATTTATTTATTATTTATTTTTATTTTTATTTTTTTAGCTGAGCCAACCTGCCACCTGTTGGCAGCTCAGCGGCAGCTCAGCTAGGGCCATGAATCAAACCGGCGACCCTGATGCTCAGAGTTTGCACTCTTGAGCGAGCTCTTAATCAACCGAGCCACTTGGCCGGCCTTGGTAGGCGCATTTTTAATTTTGACATTTACAGCATACGTGCCCTCCTTAAGGACCCTGGCAATTTACACTCCCAACCAGCAGTGCACCAGAGCGTGCCTCACACCCCATCGCATGTGTCATCAACTTGATCATGTCATATCTTAAAAGCAATTAATATTTCCTTTTCTGTGAACATTTTGCTGAATAGTGTTTGCCCATTTATCTATTGTTGGTCCTTATCAACTTATAGGAATTCTTTACATGTTTGGGAGATTAGACCTCTGTCTATGATATAAGATACAAATACTTTTTCTCAGCCTATCTTTTTTTGGTCAATGTTTTATGACTTCTGGATTTTGAATCATTTGTACGTAGTTAAAAATTTCCCCACTGCAGATTGCAGATTGGTGAGGCCACTATGGAATTCAGTATGGAGGTATCTCAAAAAACTGGAAATGAGACTACCTTATGATGCAGCCATTCCACTCCTAGGTATTTATCCTGAAAAACCCAAGACACTAATTCAAAAAAATATATGCACCCCTATGTTCACTACAGCGCTATTTACAATAGCCAAAACTTGGAAATAATTGAAATGCCGAAAACAATTGAAATGCCGATCGGTAGATGACTGGATTAAGAAACTGTGGTACATTTATACAACAGAGTATTACTCAGCTATAAAGAAAGAAATCATACCATTTGCAGCGATATGGATGGACCTAGAGAATATTATGCTAAGTGAAATAAGTCAGTCAGAGAAAGACAAATTCTATATCATCTCACTTATATGTGGAATCTGAAGAACTAAATAAACGAGCAATGTAAACAGAAATAGTCTCGGAGACACAGAGGAAAAACTGAGGGTTGCTATTTGGGAGGGGGTGGGGATGAAGGAGAAGGGGAAGGGATGAGACAATACAAATTGGTAATTACAATATGGCCTCAGGGATAGAAAGACAGTCTGGGGAATATAATCAATAATGTTGTAAATATTTTTTAGGGGGCCAGATGGACTCATGTCTTGTTAGGGAGACCCCTTCATGGATGGTGTAGAGGCCTGACCACTGCACTGTACATCTGAAGCTGCTGTTGAATAATATTATATGTCAACTATAATTTAATACATATATAGTCATGGGATGTGGAGTAGAGTGTGGGAATGGAGTCAATGGAATTGTAATACATATGTATATCGGGAATGGGAGGGCAGTGGATGGGGGAGGGAGTTGTCAATTTGTAAGGGGTGAAAAGGATAACTATTGCATTGTTTTGTACACCTGAAACTAATAAAACTAAAAATAAAATATTAAAAAAATGTTTCCCCACTGCAAAGTGATAAAATAAATCACTTTTATTTTTTCTATACCTTATTATGTGAGGTAGGGAAACAACTTAGTTGTTTCAGATGACTACCTACTTGCCAATACTATTTATTAAATAGTCCATTTTTTTTCCATCATTGTTTTTTTTTTTTTTAAAGATTTTTATTGGGGAATTGCGGGGAGGGGAACAGCGCTGGGGAATTGGGGGAAGGGGAACAGACAAGTTGCTGTCGTTTTGTTCTTCAATCTAGTTGTGGAGGTCGTTGCTTCACTGGCCCAAGCTGGCACCATCATTGTGCTCTTCTCGGGCGAGGCAGATCAGTCGCCGGCTTCTGGACGGCCGCTCACTGCGGCTGCTGGCCACTCACGCTGGCTGCTGGCTACACGTGGTAGCCCATGGCAACCCACTGCCACAGGGGCTGCAGCCTACGCCGTCGCCGGCGACTCATGGCAGCCCAGCTCCAGGTTGAGCTGTTGTTCAGCATCTTAGCTGTGGAGGGCAGGGTCACTGGCCCTCCTATGTGGGATCCGAACCGGGACCCTCTGGCATCCCAAGCGAGTTCTTAACCATCGTGCCACTCGGCCGGCCCAATTTCCATCATTGGTTTTGAGATGCTGCCTATAACATATGCTAAACTCATTCATGTGTATGGGACAATTCATGTACTTTTTACTCTATATCACTAGCTGTTCATGCACACAGTTTAAATTATAGAGGCTTTATAATATGTTACAGATGCTTGTCAACTTATCATGGGGTTACATCCTGAAAACCCATCACAAATTGAAAATATTGTTAAGTCAAAAATGTATTTAATGCACCTAGCCTACAGAACATCACAGCTTAGCCTAACCTAGCTCTTTAGTTTCACAGCTACACAGGTTGAGGGGAATCATGCTTCAAGAACTGCACTTAATATGTCACATCCAGGAGCCTCCTTTGCATCTGATTTAAATAATGTTGGTAATGAGATTTTGAAGTTTGAGCTGATAAGATAATGAAATTTAGATTCAGATGATGAGATTTTTTTCTTTTTTTTTTTTACTTTGAGAGAGATGCCATAACAGGGTAAGACTCTTGAGAACATTGGGAAAGAAGCAAATGTTTGGTAAGGACGTGAATCTTTGGGGACAAGAGAGAGGACTGAGAAGATAGCTCCCAATATTTTACCCTTATGGTGTGATTATAACTGTGAGTATAACTCCCTCTCACTGACTATAGAAGGGATTAGTGAATATGGTGCAATTGGGTTACTAATCAGTTGACTTTGAATTAATTAAAAAAGAGATTATCCTCCATAAGCCTGACCTAATCAAGTGAGCCCTTAATAGAGCAACTGAGCTCTTCCTGAAGGGAGAGATTCAACATGAGAGATATTCTCCTGCTGGCCTTGAAGAAGGAAATACAGTAATCTCCCCTCATCCACAAGGGATATGTTCCAAGACCCCAGTGGATGCCTGAAGCCACGGATAGTACTGAACTCTCTACATATTATTTTTTTCCCTGTATACATATACCTATAATAAAGTCTGATTTATAGATTAGGCACAATAAGAGATTAACAACAACTAATAAGAAAATAGAACAATTATCACAATATACTTCAATATAAGTTATGTGAATGTGGTCTTTTTCTCTCTCCAAATATTTAACTGTACTCACCTGAAATTTTCACTTAAAGAAAGCACTTTACAGCTTCTCTTCGTCATATCGGAATTGCCAGCATCACTACTCTTGCACTTTGGGGGCATTATGAAGTAAAATAAGGGTTACTTGAACACAAGCATTGTGATACCATGCCAGTCCATCTGATAACCCAGGTGGCTACTGTGACTACCAGGCAGGTAGTGTATACAGCGTGAATACTCTGGACAAAGGGATGATTCACATCCCGGGCAGGATGGAGCAGGACGGTGCAAGACTTCATCACACTGCTCAGAATGATGTGCAACTGAAAACATATGAATTGTTTATTTCTGGAATTTTCCATTTAATATTTTTGGACCATGGTTGACCTTGGGTAACTGAAACCACAAAAAGCAAAACCACAGATATGGGGGACCACTGTACTATATTATGAACAACTACATGCGGGGCTACATAGCAAGGAACTGAGAGCAACCTCTAAGAGTTAATATGGTCCCCAGCCTATAGTGACCAAGAAAGCCAAGGCTTGGGGACTACAACCACAAGGAGTTGAATTCTTCCAACAATCGGTGAGCTTGGAAGAGCACCCTGAGCCTCAGATGAGATCATAGCCCAGGCCAACACCTTGGCTTCAACCTGGTGAAACCCTGACAGAGGACTCACCTAATCCATACCCAGACCCTGGACCCATGGAATCTGAGATAATACATATGTGTTGTTCTAAGCTACTAAGCTTGTGATAATTTCCATACAGCAATTGAAAACAAATCAGTGAGTGCTATATGTCTCCACTGCTTCACTCTTTTATTTATTTTTCTTTACTGCTTCACCCTTTTAAAAAGAAGTATCTATTGTATTTATCAAGTCCCTGTCTCAGCATTCCATGTTGAGTTGTGGAAGTGGGGCAGATTACTCACAGTTTTAGGATATGTCTACACATCAAGGGGAGCCACATCCAAGGAGAAGCATATGAACCTGATATAGAGCATAAAATCCTGTACTCTGTTGCCATGTTTGGATGAAACGTTGGAGTCTTAAAAGGGGTTTAGTGTATTTTGCATGTGGAAGGAACATAAATAATCAGGGTTAGTGTACAAACTATAGTAGATAGATTGCATCAATGGTCTCAGTTAATAGTCGCCTAACATTCACAGTCAGTCCTGTAATCTTATATTTTTCTCTCACGCTGATTTAGAGCTCAGCCAGTTTACTTACTTTGACCTATGAGATATTGGCAAATGTGTCACAAAGAGTGGCTTGAAAGAAGATGCACATTTCCTCCTAATTCTTTGTGTGATTGAGTTACTCTTTGTGTTTCTGCTGTACTACGAGACCATGCCCATGCCAGCCTAATTAAATGAGATAAAGTTGGAGGAAACCAAGTTTTTCCACATCTCAGCTGAGATCATCCTAGATCAGCCAATAGTTAGCCAATTACAGGACATATGAGGAACTACAACTTAGACTAGAACCTTCTAACCAATCCCAGCCTAAATGGTTGGCCTACAGTGACCTAAAAAATGCTTATTGTTTTGGAGGTGGTTTGTTACACAGAATTGTAGCAGTAAATGACACATCAAGAAATAAAATGCATAGCATAACCTAGTTGAAGGATACGTCTCCCACCCCATTTTTTATTTTTAGGCGCTTGGCATTTCTCACAAAATAGACTACAGCCTTGTGGGTCACTCTGGTGCACAGTTTGTGGACCAGGTCTGAGCTCTGTTTAGAAAGACCTTACGGCCATGTAGGCACCAGCACCACATGCAAGGCGGTGCTGGAGGTGATAGACTCCGTGATGCAGAGTCTGGAGGGAGAGAACATCCGGAAGGTGCAGGGCCTCATGTTCCGGTGCAGAGCCTGCTGCAGTGATGACAGCCAGACCTCCATGCAGAAGGTGCTCCAGTGCACTGAACACTGCCACGTGCCTCTGGCTTAAGCCCAGGCCCTGGTGACCAGCAAGTTCAAGAAGTTCCAGGACCACCTGGCCCAGTACACCATGCATTACAATGACAAAGCCAAAAATTCAATAGATGCTGGGACTAAAGAGGTTCAGGTGACGTGGCAAATGGGGAGCTCTGTGACCCAGTGTGTGGAGGACCACATGAACCTCACATGACCAAGAAGATGAAGGAGTCTCTCTCATCCACCTGGAAGTTTTTGCCATTGGCCATCGGGACAGAGGGCAGGAATCCATTTAAAAAACAAAATGAGAATTGAGGTCTTTTAAGCAAAGTTTATGAACGAAGAAATTAAGAATGGCAGCAAGTTCAAGGCATATGTCACTTGCCTATGGACACTGGTTCCTTTACATTTTAATCCTAGAAAATGAAATGGAAAAGCTGATGCTAAAAGTTGGGTCAGAGAGTTTTTGAGAGCCTAAATTTCTAGTGGCGAGTGCTTATCCTCCCTTGTACCAAGCCAGAGCCCTCTGAGGTACCAGATTCCTCTTAGTGCACAGGTACCAACAGGCTCCTCTAACCTGCCAATGATCTGGTGGGGTATGAGGAGAGCTGTTTCTGTTTGTTGCCAACCTCCTGTTTACCTGAAGCATCACCACACCATTTTCCATAAGCTATAAAACAAAGTCCATGAGGTCACTAATTTAAAAGGGAAAAACAGTACCTGGATCTTTTGTTTTGCTTGGTTTTGTCTTATATTCAAGGGCATGAGGTTGATTTAAGATGTGGAGTTGGGAGAGGTAGTCTGGATAAGAACTCTGAAAGGTTCTTTTGGATATCCATTTCTGACCACCAAGATGTGGATATGCATTTCTTAAAATTCTCCCACATTATATCATTCAGCCTGGAGCCGTCCAGAAACATGAGAGAGATGTCACACTGGGTATGGGAAGCCGACCTTCCCTCTCAAGGGCTGCCATGACAGGCCCCGAGGCTGTCTGCAGCAGAGGGACAGGACAATCTGGCAGTGACACTTTCCCTTGAGGGGAAAGAGCCTTTCGATTGTGCTATACTACCTGTATTCAGGAATGAACACTGAAAGAGGAACTGTTGGCTGCTTAATTAAGAGAGTTAGGAAGTACCAGATTTGGAAAAGGCCTGGTTTGCAGGAATGAAACCTCCATCCAGGGTTGCGTACTTATTAGCCCCCTGAAATAATATAGCCCTAGTGAGACAATCCCTTGGCCACAGGAAGGTCAAAGAAGAAAAAGTAAGCATCTCGGGGTGAGCTGTGGCTCCTTTAGAGCAAAAGAGGGGCAGCCGCCCATTACCAAATACCACTTTGGCCTGGGGCCTTGGCAACATGCAGTGTTCCTACCCACCCCACCCCCCCACACACTCTGGAACCTTACCGTTCTGATAAGGACCTTGTTGCCTTTTGACCAGCTTAGTACTTGAAATGATAATATAGCATGTGTGTGCTGTTTCAGGACTGTGATATATTTTCCTCGTGGTCTGGATTTTAAAATAAGGTTTAATTTTTCCTCAAAAAAAAAAAAAAGACCGTAAATGTCTAATCCATGTTTGCCCTCTGTCATGACGAGGTATTGATGCACATTGCTATGTCTTGCTAAGAACTCCATGGACAGTTAATGAAGAACTCTTCTATGGCAGTGATCCGGACTCCTTGGCATGGCTTAAGATTGCATGATCTCAAATTCAGATCCCTGAACACACAGAGGAAGCAATTTTAATTATTCATTTCAATTTTCCAATAATTTTCCAACATACGGAATTGCCATAGATGAGTTAGGTTGTAACTGGCTATTTACTTTTGAAGTGTGTTTATTCTTCTTTAGGTTTGTCTAAGATAGCCCTGTGTTACACATTCACCTAAAACAAGACCCCTGGACCTCATTATCTTTATCCGTGACAGAACCTTTGAACACTTTGCACTGATACAGACATTACCAACCATTTGTATACATACCTAGTTAACATTTTACGAATACTATCTGTTGTAGCCAATAAAATTTGTTTCAGCTGCTTACCACTTATATACACAAACTTATATACACAAAAAATTGGCAAATGACATTGAAATGACTGAGATGGCACATTTACTCTACTCTTTACCCTAGTAAGAGCTGGCCTCTGTAACTCGTAAAAAACAAACAAAAAAAACCCAAAACCTAAATTCTTGACTTTATCCTTGATATATATTTTTCACCCAACCTTCTCAAACTCAGTAAATAAATAAAAAATATATCCAGGAACAAAGTCCATAGCTCTCGATGTCAACTTGATTCCTCCATTCCCCACATTTCTAATCTGTCAGCAAATCCTACCAAATCCATGTACAAACTATGTCTCAAACACAAACACTTCTATCCATTTTTTTCCCCATCCTGTTCCTAAACAGTTGCTCTTCTTTCTTCTGCATTAACCTCTTGCCCTTTTTATCTAGTCTTCATATTTTAGAGTGCTATTGTTAAGATGTTCTGAGTTCATCTACTACTTTCCCTGCCCCAGCCCCGAAATCAGCCATTTCCTCAAGAAGCCCTGGCTTCTAGAAATCAAGATTTGGCTGCTGGGTGTTGTGGGGTATTATTGCTTCTAGGTTCTCTTAGTGATAGAACTAGGAAACATATAGATGTATGTACACACACACACACACACACACACACAATCTATCATGTATTAAAAGCTATGGGTTCATACTGACCCCTCCATTTCCACTCCAACACTACAGAGTTCATTTTAGCCTCTCCCCTTCCCAGTCTGTAACTTCCCCCCTCCAAAGGTAAGAAACATGCCTCCCATTACCCACAAAATCTTTTTACCTATTTGCACAATCCTAAAAGATAAAGTAGTTTTCAGAATTGTGAACCCATACTACAATACAGAAACACAAACTTACCAGAGTACAATATTTATGTGTGGTTCTTTTGTTTTACCTTAAAGCAAATAGTCAAAACACTGTATGACAATTATAATAAGTTAGTTCTACCCCCACCATTTGAGTGTGATTGAGTTATTCACTGTACGCCCCACTGAATTGTTTTGTTTTGGGGGGGCGTGTTCCCATTATTGGGATACTTATTTATTTTTCATTTATTTATGTGAAACATGATTCTATGCCAGAATCATACCAAAAATACTCAGGGAAGAATTACTCCTCTGCTCCCATCCCTCACCCCAACTGTTATCCTGCACCTCAGGCAGCTGGGAAGATCGTAAATTGCCTCTAATTGTTTTCACCAAATGCCCCAGGGAAAAGATTTTTTTTACTGGGTGAGATCTGAGTCTGGACAGCCTTGCAAGTGGTTACTCAGGGAACCACCAGACGTGTAATATAATAATGACAATTGATTTGAGATGAGGTTCTGAAGGAACTGCAACTTCAGTCTGTTCCTTTTGGTGGCTACCGGACTGTTGCTTTACCATGATTGCAGGCTGTTTGTTTTCAAAGCTACCTTGGAGCTGGAGAGGGGAGGATGAGAATAGGGCAGGTTAAAATGCCAGGAAGCTTGTGGTTCTTATTAAGCTTCAACTGTGTTTCTAGAGTAAATCCTCCCCCATGCTATAAGCCTTTGGTTAACTCCCAGAGTTTTGAAAATGTTAATTTTGACCATTTTTGCCAGTTTTCTTGTTTATGGAGGAGAGAATTTTCAGTGGTCTTTACGTCACCATTTTTGCTGACCCAAAATGATTTTTAAATGTAAATGGAACCATGTTGCTTCTCTATTTCAAATGCTTAATTTCCAGTGCTCTTAGACTAAAATCCAAAATCCTTGATAAAAGTCTGTAAGACAAAATAGGATTCTGTTTACATCTCCTGAATCATCTTTTTTTTTCTTTGCATTTTCAATACAATTTAATTCTTTTCTTAGTTGTTATTTTTATTGAGGTATAATGGACATATAACACTGTGGAAGGTTAAGGTGTACACCGTGTTGGTCTGATACATTTGTACCTGAATCATCTTTAATCCCACTTCCCTTTCACTCGGTGTCCTCCAACCATGCAGAGATCCTTCACACTGTTGAGACTGAAAAGTCAGAAAACCCAACCCAAGTGCCTACAGCACAAAGAACTGGTTTCTGACCATTTGTTGGTTTGCCTCGGTTTTGGTCTGACGGCCCTATTTTCACTCTTGAATTCAAGTACATTATGAAAGAATACATTCCTTTTTCTCAGAAGCCCCAGTAAAGCTGAATTGTAGTTCATGGGATCTATGGGTCAGAGGTCTGAACCATGTCCAGAGGGATTCAGTGTTCTGACTCGCCAGACCTGACATCTTGTGGTAGATATGGAGTCAATTCAAGTGGAACACCTGAATTGGAAGTATGGCAGGAAATTGTTGCCTAGAGAACAATATGGAGAGTTGCCAGAAGGATAAATAAATGCTGGGCAGAGACTACAACCACTGTGTTCCATTCCGTTACCTTTGGGTCCATTTGACAAGATTGCTAAGCATGACTGGCATGTGATCATGCTTCCAATTTTATCTTAAATGTTTTCACTTAAGATAAACCTATTTCAATCATTTAACAAATAGCTGCTTCCTCCACTCTCTGTTACAACACTTCTTTAACCTTCATAGCCTTTGCTCCCTGACGTGAGACTGATTTCCTCAGCAAATATTTATTTAGCACCAACTAGTGCCAGACAGTATACTAGACTGTTTATTTTCTTTCATAACACATTATGCCTGTTTTATTTACCAAGCATAATTCAATGCCTAGAACATAATAAGCCCTAAAGAATNCAGGAAAGATTGCTAAATTGTGAACTATTACAATCTTCTTGAAATTTTACTAATTTTTCTCATCAGTATCTAATCCTGGTAAAGATGGTGTTACAATCACCCACTAACCATCAGAGAACACAGAAATCCATCCCTTCTATTCATTACAACTAAACTTTGTGAGGCTTTAAAATTTACATCCCTGAGAGAATAAAAATGTTTCCCAAACTAAAAAATTTTAATTATGCAATTTTTCCCACTGTTAAAAGGACTCGAATCAATTACTCACACATGCACACATAAACACCAACCTTGGCCTAGTCAACACTAAGTAAATGATGTTATAGGACTTCAGGAAAATACAATACTTTCAGATTTCCAAAGTATTTTGCACAAATTTACTGAGTCTGACTGTCTAATACTACTCATAACAATTACAGTTTAATCTTCAAATTACCACATGCATTTTGCATGGTTACAAAATACCATCACAATGGGAAAATGTCTGCACCCAGTATGGTTCCCAGACAAAAGTAACCAGTAAGAGGCTGCTTTTATATCATATCCGAAGGTTTAAGTGTTTGTGTGTGGGCAAGAGGAGAGAGGGGAGCGGGGGTGAGGTCATTTTTCTGTATATCCATTCTATTTACAAAAGTGAAAAAGAGGGGGTACTCTCAAAAGCTAAGTTGTGACTACTTCCTTGGGGAAACTGAATTTAACCCATTTTAACATATGGTTAAAAAAAGGAAAAAAAAGGAGCCATGTTCTTAAAAATAAATGACAGTTTTACCTACAGTTCCCTTATATCAAAGTTGATCTAGGCATATAAATAACATAGGTTCTCAAGAGCAACTGGGTAATTTTCTCAACCCCTTTCCTCCATCCATACCTATCCTTACAAAGGCTTCTTCTAGGCCAGCGGTTCTCAACCTGTGGGTCGCGACCCCTTTGGGAGTCAAACGACCCTTTCACAGGGGTCGCCTAAGACCATCGAAAAACAAAAAGATATTTACATTACGATTCATAACAGGTGCAAAGTTACAGTTATAGAATAGCAACGGAAATAATTTTATGGTTGGGGGTCACCACAACATGAGGAACTGTATTAAGGGGTCTCGGCATTAGGAAGGTTGAGAACCGCTGCGCTAGGCTTTCTGACCACAGTTCTTCTAGCACAAAGACAAGGTTTGCACTAATAAACTGTTTTTATAGCCAAACTGGAATGACTCATTTTGACATACAAGCAGATCACAAACAAACAACAACAACAAAAAATGNCCTCGTTTTTGTTTAGGTCAGGTTCTACCATTAGATGGATTTGTTATGAACTTATAAAAAAATTAAGATCTTTAGATTTGAGAATTTCAGATAAAGGATTGTGAACTTACAATCATATATTTTTCCATAAGTAATTCAATACATTATTTCTCTAAAATTTGTTTACCTAGCTTGATTATTATATCTAGGCAGTTTTTGTGATTGTTGTTGCTTCCACTGAATTAATAGTTCTAACTCACAATTTAGGTCATTGGAAATGAAAGAACTATTATTTGCATAATTATGTTTTTCATTGTTATATACAGCTATTAGTTCATAAGCACTTATCACATTTTGTCCAGTCCACATTCGTGTGGCAAAAACAATGTTCATGTTTACCACACCATTTCCTCTTCCTGAGTACACAGGAAGATTACGTTTCATAGCGTCCACAGTAATTATGTTTGGGTAACATGACATTACCAGCCAATGGGGTATAGATGAAAGTGACAGAAGCCATTTTGAAGCCCAGCTCTTAAAAACATCCCACATGACCCTTCAGCTCATATTTTTTCCCCGTAGAAATCCTGGATATCATGTGTTCCAGATCATAGAGCACACAAGATGCAGGAAGACTGAACTAATTACACTGGGCTACAGTATGAGTAATCAGGAAACTTTTACTGTGTTAAGTCTCTGTGATTTCAGGGGTATATTTGTCACATTAATACAGCTCACAAAATAATTTTTCCCAAAATCAAAAATTGATCTCATGGCATGAGTTTTCAGTGAAAGAGCAAAAAACTCATCAAGCACTTCTCCTTTATATATTAATCTCACGTATAGCACAAGTTGACTTATATGCTATGCATCAATGATTTCATCCCACTGCAAACTGAAATGTTAGTTAAGAAGTACTAGTGATAGTGTATGTCAATGATACTAAGCAAAATCCAGCGGTGTCCCTTGATGAAGACATTTTGTTAATAGCTTGTTCAGCTTTTTTTCTGAGTTTCTCACCTCAAGTTTCCATAGCATCTTCCAGCTTTTCTGCCGCAGGGTTTTCTCCAGAGCACTAGGATCTTGCTCAGCCTCACAGCCAAAGCCCAAAAGTGCAGGGGAGTTCATACCCCCTGGAGCAACTCTCAACTGTAGGATGGTAAGTCAGTGGATGAAAGTCTAAATCTCCTGTTACTTGGAGGGAAAATTCTGAGGTGTATTCTATATGTTTATTAGACGGATCCCCAGATGGACTGAGTTCTGCTTTCCAGAATAAAGCCAGATCAATGACATACCTTTTGCTGGCTTTCCTTCAGGACCTACTAACCTCCTCACTCTTTCTGTATCCACACTCTGGCTGCATGGGATCACCTTCCAAATGAACAAACTGTTTTGCGGGGGAACCAAACTAAGTCAATATTTCTGTTGTATTCCCAACACCTACAGCAATATTTGGCCTATGTAAGTGCTCAATAAATATTCTGAATTAGATAACGGAATACTAGTCAGCCATAAAGAAGGATATTCTGCCATTTGCAATAACATGGATGGACTGTGAGGGCATTGTGCTAAGTGAAATAAGTCAGACAAAGACAGTTACCGTATGATCTCACTTGTATGTGGTACCTTAAAGAAAAAGGCAGACTTGCTGTGAGGAAGCTCTGCTAAGCCTTGAAAGTAGTGTTATTACAGGGCAGACTGGGGTTTTGGAGATAATTCATGTCACCATCAGCAGGTGGCTATTCGCTTTTTGAGTAATAGCTCCTGGCTTGCCTCTAAAACCAAATATCTTTTTATGGAGTCAGGTAATTATGCAGCCTGGACTGCCTTTCATGAACAACCCATAAAACTAGGTTTACACAGACACTCCAAGAAGTGGCATATAAAAGAACAGCGTTTACGGGCCACAGGATAAAA
>NW_017731953.1:814725-817662 GCF_001890085.2 Hipposideros armiger
AAAAAAATACCAAGAGGAAATAGTATACTTTAGTCAATAATATGCTCAAAATTACAGAAAAATGTAAGAAAACAAGAAGGTAATAGGCTATAGTGTTAACTAAAAAGGAGACCAAAGCTTTCATGATGTAAGCAAAATGCCTACTCCCCAAAACCTGTTTTAGAAGAATAATTTAGAAAATTAGGTTGAACAACCTAAAAGCCCCCTAAGGGAAATTCTCTGGCTCTTATCACATTTGCTCAGGCATAAATTGTCCTTATATTTGAAAATGCTGCCTATTACTAAAATGAAGCACACTAACAGGTCTACTTGCTAAAAATCTATACAAATGAAATAAATCTCCCTAATGTTATCTACTTAGGTTTCCAAGTAAAATCTGGATTGGATTTTTAAAATACTCAAAAAAAATTTTTTTTACTATTTTTCTAGAAATTGTCTCCCATCTATTTACTCCTTGCCTGAAATAATTATTAATCAGAGGAAAGACATCTTAGAAGACATGGAAGTCTATGACGTTAATGAGGAAGACGTTTTAGCAATTCCATTGTAGAAATATTCTTTAAAAACTTTTCCTGTTTTTTAAAAAAAAGCCATGAAGGTAGTAGAGATTCATTTATTTCTTTGCTCTTTAGATAACACATATTTATAATAAAGTTTGTTCCTTCATCAATCTCCTGAATGCTTACATCAATATATTGAACAGTCTTGTTGAAACATGTTAGCATTTAATTAAAACAAGCAATCAAAATTGTGGGGGAAAATTCTGATAAACATTATCTCGTAATTAAAATCTGATGAACAACTTCATTATACTTGCCTCAAATCTTTGAAAAGTTGTCAAACGAAAATCTCCTTAAATTCCCGAAAGCCGTAATGAACAAGATAATTTTTGAATGAAAACATCCAATACATTTCTATATGTGCCTAAAGTTTTTAAGAGACTTACTTAATAGCTTCCCTACCACAATAACACTATTCATACTCAGAATTCCACATCCAACTTACATTTTTAAAACGTCTCTTGCTTTTCCGAAAGAGCTACAAAGGCATTACTGGTTGCCTGGCAATTAGAACTAGGAATCAACCACTAATTAGAAGACAATCATGAATAAGTTACCTCCTTGTACCGAGATGAATGAAATAATTGGCTGTGGAACTTTTTAAGGGACACTTGAAAGAAATAAACTTAAAGAAAGCATGTCTTAGGGAAATAGAATAGTCCAGGGAGAAATGTCCGCCATCTTGTTGTCATTGGTCATGTTATAACAGCTTTTTAAAGTGGCTTTAGAACCAGGCTAACCATTTCTCATTTATCCCCCTGAAGCCTCAGTGATTAGTCACAATGGTTTCCTTTTGTAAGAGTCAGTTTCAAGCTGCTCACTTACTGAGACAAATCCTGGATACATCTAAGCTAAGAATCTTTCATACCAAGGGGAAGAATAGGGGCTTCACTGAAGGAAGAGGGTTTCATTCAGTCTTCCTTAATTAGACAGGACCTCCATGGATGCTTTTGCTCTAAGATCATTTACCCTGCGTTTATCACTCTGATGCCAGTCTATGCAATAATCTAAGCTATTATTCTGAGGTTCTAACTCTGATTAAGGAATAACACAACTGTTTCACCTTACTTGGTGAAGCTAAGGCTTCATAAATTATATTATACACGAACTATCTTTCAATCCATTAACTTCATCCATAAACAGCAACTTCTTACTGTTAGTACTCACCTGTAGTCTGCTGTTGGGGAATCTGAGTCTGATGTGGCAAGTTCCTAGAAGTGATTAATATTTTTTTTTGAGTAAAACTGTGTTTGTTTACACACATGTAAACAAAGAGCAGACATCTTAGAATGAAAAACTGGATAGCTAGGAAGGATCTCAGAAATCATCTAATCCAGCACCCCACCCACCCACCAATGAGTTGATGGATGAGGAAACTGAAGTCTGAGGAAGCTAAACAACAGCAATATTGGTAACATTCATGGAGTTGCTACTACATGCTATATTCTAACTCATAACCAGCCTAGGAGGTATGTATCATTTTTCCGAGTTTATAGATGAAAAAAATTGGCTTAGAGGTCCAGGTAGGAAGTAGTGGGTAAAGATGTGAACCCAGGGCTCCAGGGTTTCTGCTTGTACCTGAGCACTTTCAGATCCAGGTCTAAAACACAGGTACACACTCACACACGCTCACAGAACAACATATACAACCACCTTCATTCACTGTGCCAACCCTGTGCTCCTCCGTCCCACCCAGGAAATGACACTGGCCATCCACCCAACTGCACTAGTCAAAACGTCGAAGTCATCACTGACCCTTCCCTCCCCTTCAGTCCTCACGTCAAATCGCATAGGAACTCTTAATGAATAAGAGAAGAACAAACTTCTCCTCAGTGTTTTTCAATCTGTCCCCTTCTTTCCCATCTCTATTGCTAACGTGGTTGAAGCCATCACCATCTCTCACTTGGATCTTTGCAATGGATCTGAATTGATCCCATTCTTGCTCCTTATCACCCACTGTGCACATAGCCATCAGATATCTTCTACGACACAAATCTGATGATGTCATTCAAATAACACACATTTCATTATTTCCTTATGCATATCCACAAACTAAGTTTCAAGTTTTTCAGTGTGCCCTAGAAGGCCATCGATATATCTGGTCCCGATATAAGACATGTGACCACCTGACACCCTTGTGTCTTACATCATGGATGGGGAAGAGGCTTGATCACTGCACTGTACACCTGAAGCTGATGTTGTATAATATTGTATGTCAACTATAGTTACAAACTATACAAACTATATATATATATATATATATATATATATATATATATATACACGGGACGTGGAGTATAGTGTGGGATTAGAGTCAAGGGAATTGTAATAGATATGTATGATATTGGGGGGAAGTGGGGCAGCGGATTGGGGGAGG
>NW_017731953.1:819217-821207 GCF_001890085.2 Hipposideros armiger
CCACGCACACCCTTCCGTATTTTTTTTCATCTCTAGCTCTACCTAGCCTATTAACGGATTGAATCAATACATTCTGACAAAATTAAAATACCAAAGAGGACAAAGGAAGCCCTTCAGAAGCCCTAGATCAAGTATAAGCAAAATTCAAAAATCAATGTTTGGATGAAGTCATTGGAACTCCCTCCCCCGTTGGCCAGCCCAGTTTACCCTTCTGTGGAACACAGTTTGAAAACCATTGATCAAAATCAATCTACGCTCCGTCATTTCTTCTCTACCCTCCATATTCCTCTCTTCTGCTACACAGCTAAAAGTTTTTTGGTTTTTTTTTCCTTTTCTTTTTTTTTACATAGCAATAGGCTTGGCTAAGTTTGAAGAGAAATGATTGGTTGAGAAAGTGCCACACAGAAACTAGCAAGAAATCTGGAGAAGTTGTATGAGAAAGCAAAAATTGTTTTGGGGATTTAAAAGTATCTGCACTGTGTGTCCCCAAGTGGTTAAGTTTGAACGATGCACATGCACTCCTTACAACTTCAACTGAAACTTAGATGAGTTACATGAAAGTGCTTGGGTGTGCAAAATGATGCTCAAAAAAAAATCACGTGGAGATTCAACTTCCCCAGAGTTTCCAGGTGCACACAGAGCTCTGTTTTTGTGGTGGCCTAAACTTGTGACGACATGTAAGCCTGTGAGTGTTAGTGTTCATATACATCTAAGATAGGCATATTTGAAGTGTATATTCCATTTAAGAATTGAAGGGAAGTACCCCATAAAAGCACTGCTTCTGGCATACTGGAAAAATGCCTACAACTAACTCTGCTCTAGTTAAGAAGCAGAGAACACTGTAAGGAAATGGAACCATTTCCATTTTTGGTGAAAGCAGGCTGCTAAAGGCAATTATACAGGAGAGTGGGTGCTGACATCAAATAGAAGTCCTATAATCCTTTAAAGAAAGGACCTTTGTAAAGTCATAAAATTATTTAGAATAATTAAGTTATTAATGGACTAACAGACCAATTGTTATGTGTAAATTGCAGTACGTAGAAAAAAGATCTAAGGAAACGAATTCTCTAAATTATTAGCATTAATTATTTTCTAATTTTACTACCATTAATTACATGCATTTAAATAGAAAATTATGTAAATTAGCCATTGCACAAACTTCATTCTTTAAGAGGGCAAAGGTAATAACTTGCAAATTAATAAATAAGGGATTTGGGGGAGAGCATGCAATTATTTATTATTTGTACAACTGTTTTAAGGTAATTTGACATTCTTGGATATCCTGTAGAGTAATTCTATGAGTAAGGTTAATGATTATCCACCCATTATACTCCTATTTGCTTGAAGACTCAAAAGCAAAGAAAGGTTAAGTGATTAGTATAAAGCCACAGAATCTATGCCAGAGTTGAAAATAAATGACAGTTTAGTAATGTGAAATACAAAATAGTTCTCTTTTGAATTAACGTGGAATCATTTAATAATAAAACATAGTAATATATTTTTCAAATTTCCCAATTATTTCAACAAAATTGACATTGACCAAACCTTGCTGATTTGGACCTTTTAACTTTTACGAAGGCATCAGGCCATTATTTGGATTAAAGAAGAAAGAACACAAAGAAATTGGAATCGCCATAATTTTTTATTTGAAAACCTAATTTTAACTAAAATCAATGCATAAAGAAGAAGACATTCATTTCTTTCTTTTAATTTTTCCCCTGCTTATATAAAGCCAAAAGCAAGCCTACCACAGCTTTAAAATGATGCAGTACAAACCCATAAAAACAAAACCTATCAAAGAGGTACTGCATCTATTGCTTTTAGTGTATACTTACAAAATTAAAAAACGGAAAAAAAGTCAATGGATCTGAAATATCCTTGGCTGGTTGATACTCTTTGTCAACAGGATATCATTATCTTGGTCCCTGAAACATTCTTTTCCACTTATATTAACTTTTATGGAAACCTAATTTTTTATTTATGGAATTTT
>NW_017731953.1:823368-826229 GCF_001890085.2 Hipposideros armiger
TTTCTATATCAGATGGTAATTTTAACAGCCTATTTGTATTGTCTCTGTAATCTGACAAGTAGAAGGAACACTGTACAAAATGAAATCCCTCCTTTCTAAGCATGTGCTCCATCTCCAGTTTCTCTTTCTACTGTCTGTTCAGTCACCTTGCTTATAACCTGGATCAGAGATCCTTCTGACCTTCTGAGGCCAATGACCACATTATCTAGCCCTGACCTGATCAAGATAGGTAAATAATCTAATCTCCGTTTTGACCTTAGATTTAGCTTTGTCTCTTATTTCTGTCTCAATTTTATCATCTGCAAATGACTAAACATTTGCTGTTGTCTAATTAATGGTGCCAGTCTGGACTCCTATGTAGCATTCTACCAAACCAAACCAAACAAAAAACATTACTATGTAATTGACAAATAACTCTGACAACCCCTTATTATACAACTGTTACAAGTTCTCTATACCTCACACTGTTATGAGGTTCTCTATGCCTCTTATCAACTTGTTTAAAAGACCTAAAGAAGTTTCTATGTGGCTTTGAATGTTCTTGAGTCTTGCTTAGAAGTCAACATAAACTTTCAGCCACATCCTTATGCTTGAGTATTTCTGGTGTTGAATCTGAAGAACAAATGCAAAATCTTGTAGCTAGCCAAATTATTTATAATGATAAATTCAGTACAGTTATTATGAATATGCGAAGATGAAATGCTTCATCCTTTTAGGAAGGATTAATTAATAAATACCAGGCAGCATTATCCAAGCATATACCCAGTTATCAGTACTATGATTCCTCATCAAATATCTCATTTTAATGTTGAGAATTCAGCTCTACCCCAATGACCAATATGTGTGTGTACTTGGTGACAACATAGAACTTTAAAGACAGGGCTATGCTTTTAAAGTAAGAAGTAAAAGCTGAATTTGCATAAAGGACAGTTGTGACAAACCCAATACAATAAATTCCCTATTATCTGGCATGGTTGAAAAATGAGGTTAATCACATATTCTGGCTTATAGGGGGTTACCATAGAGACCGTGCACATTTTATCCATTTCCAAGAATAAAAGAAAGATAATATATACTCAACACTGAAACTACACCGAATGTAATTTAATTTTCTTCTGATGAGTCAGACGCACTTGATGATCTCGCAATGCCTCAGAATAACCATTGTGAACATCATCAATTCTCTGTGTACCCTATTTATACAGAAGTACTAGTTAATGGAGTTTTTCCATTAGCAGAAACCTGAATAATANCAGACAAAGACAGTTACCGTATGATCTCACTTGTATGTGGTACCTTAAAGAAAAAGGCAGACTTGCTGTGAGGAAGCTCTGCTAAGCCTTGAAAGTAGTGTTATTACAGGGCAGACTGGGGTTTTGGAGATAATTCATGTCACCATCAGCAGGTGGCTATTCGCTTTTTGAGTAATAGCTCCTGGCTTGCCTCTAAAACCAAATATCTTTTTATGGAGTCAGGTAATTATGCAGCCTGGACTGCCTTTCATGAACAACCCATAAAACTAGGTTTACACAGACACTCCAAGAAGTGGCATATAAAAGAACAGCGTTTACGGGCCACAGGATAAAATTATTATTTAAATGGGTTGTTCACTTAGAATACAGAACATGGGCATTGTACATATTTATAAAATCTTGTTGAATGAAGAATGAACACATGAACCTTTTCTTTAGCAACAAAAGATTCCTGCTTATATAGGAGGCCACCGAATACTTTCTGAAGTAAATTTCACCAGACATTAGGCTTCATTAATAATATTTTATTTTAAAGATCACTTTTTATTGTAACAAATATAAAGTCATCAGTGTTTTACAAATTGTCAAAAATGCTTTAAGTACAAAAAAAACGCATTAGTAAAATGAAAGTTATATTGTATTATTTGGTACATACTTAATACTGTCAACATGCACAGCATATACCAGAAAAACTCATGCATTACCGGGAGAGAGAAGAAATAAGATATAACTGCTATACTGTCTGATTACAAATTCATTGCTTCGGTCAGTTTCCTTTCTTCAGGGATTCCATTTACCTGCAATGTGTAAGAATGAGCATGGGCATGTGTTAGTTAGGGCACGGACACTTGTAGATTTTGAGCAAAACAAATTAAGGCAAAGAGTCATTTTTCTATCTTACATCATTTAAAATAATTTCTCTGCATTTGGTGTGAAATTTTTTAAAAGGAAAATTTCTAAATTAGTCCTCTCCTTCTTGGGCCAAAGCTATACAATGTTCCAAAAGGCACAACCCAAAAGTTCCTCCCACGATAAACAAAAAGAATTGACAAAAAGGTTGACTGTGGGATGTATGACTGTACCTTTTAATCCTGGCTTTTCAGAAAATACCACGTGGGTTGGGAGGGCTGAGAAAATGAGAAACCCAGAAGGGGCACAGATCTTAATGTCCAGGGTCTGGTCTAAACGTAGTGCTATTGTCAGCTTTGAGCTGCTCTATTATCCCAGCTAGTACTTAAATCCAGGATTACAATACTGGCAGCCAGTTCATTTCTTAAAGCTTGGATGATTGTTTAAAAGAAAATAACTAACTAAATAGAACAAACTCCAAAATACACTCTCCTCTGACAAATTCCGTATCGGTAGCTACAAATAAAATTACTTGGTATCCCAGAGACAGACTTGGTGCTTAAATCACCTTCATAAAGAAAACTGTGACACTTAGCACAGTGCTCTGAGGTACTTGGGAAAAGCAAATTATTATTTCAAGATAATCATGCACAAATGTTGTTGCCTCTTTGTGGTACTAGGATAACCAGGGTGGAGGAACAGAAAAGCTGTTGTACCCATGAAAATATGTAAACAGCACTGAATCCATGCATGTACAAA
>NW_017731953.1:829574-830941 GCF_001890085.2 Hipposideros armiger
TTAAACAGAACCACGACCCCCACAGCCCACTACCATTTCTTGTACCCAACCAGTTCCCATCTGTCCTTGCCAATGGAACTCAAAATGTGTTACAGTGAAGACGTATTACTCTTCTAATTTAAAAACATGCCACAGGAATGTTAACTAAAATTTGTCACTTATTAATTTAAAAAAACTAACCTCTTAAGACCATCTCTTCTATGCCTCCTCCCTCTCTAAGCACCCCCTAAATAAGTTACCAGTTAACATGCTATCATACATACACTGATTGTCACTGTATTTCCCCTCACATGTTTAGTTGCCCCAAAGTGCCTTAACAGTAAGAACCATCCTGTTTTGGTTAGTATCCCCAGCAATAACCATGCAATAATGTTTGAATGAATACAAGCAAAAGTGAAGACACAAAGATTCACATAATACACATTTTTATCAACACACACACATTTAGTTTCAATTTCTGATATTAAAATTAATGTACCAAAATATACAATTTAGATTCTGTGTGGAAGAAATTGTAAGTCAGCTCCTTGCTACAGAGTAGGGTTTAATCCCAGCTAGAGATTTTCAAAGTTTTTTTGTTTCTCTTTAGCAATGAAATTCCTTTGAATTGAAATCCTAAGGAGAACTCTTGATGTACAAAAGAGAACTGTGAGGTTTCCGGGGTTGAAACAAGGGAGCCAGAATCCCACCTGCTTTGTTTCCTATGTCCCACATGCTAGCCCCTGGGGCCTGCCTAAGAAAACTCCAAGGAGCAGGGTTTGAACACCATTGATCTAAATCATTTCAGCCAGGCAAATATTATGTTCCAAATACAACCATCTAAGGTGGAAAACAGTACACACTAGTTAAATACTATTTAAACTCTTAAATTAATCTATAGGAATGTTAATGACTGAGTGATTTAAAAAAAATTCAGTTCCATTTTAATATACTGTTAAATAACAAAATCGATTCTAACTCACTTTGAAGGAGTTACTTAATAATTCACCTCAATAATTACATCCTTTTTTGCTATTGTCTATCTACTTAACCTTGTGTGGTCTCAGGGAGGTTTTGTTGCTGTTATTGTTGTTCTGGTTTGTGTATTCTTTCCATTTCATACAATGTATTTATAGTGGTTTTCATCACGAAAGTAAAAAGGCTAATTTATAAACCACAAAGAGGGAATAAGTTTTCTAGATTTAAAGATGGAAAAACAAATATCTTTATTACAGAAGTGAAAATTCAATTTCATGGGCATTTGCGAGGGGGATACGAACTTTAATTTTTCAGATAAAACTGGTTTGAGTCTATCCTACATTCGAAACTAATACAGCACCCTTTACACACACACACACACACACACACACACACACACACACACACAC